>NC_142523.1:5160905-5393405 GCF_964205215.1 Stylophora pistillata
GATCCATGTACATGTAGTTTTGCTTGGTTTTTTTTTTATTTCCCAAAATTATATTTAGGTTGTTGACCGTAGTGACGACAGCGGATAAAGACTTGCTTTAAGTTATTACAAGCAATTTCATACGTGAGTCCCCCAAAAAGCGTTCAAGCATAATTTAACGTTACCAAAGAAATAATACTGACTATAAATGAAGAGTACCGCTGTTTCTGGTAAAGACGCGTGCTCTTGCAATTGTGGCTTAGGACTTGTGGGTCTGCCTGTCACGCAATCTTAATTAGGGACCTTAAGAAACCACGACGGCCACGCCAAGGAAGACTTCGATTAAAAAACGAATTTCTACTCTTAGTTAGAATTTTAAAAATGGCTGCAGGAGCTTACTGTCTCATACAGCGCCACAGCTCAACTTCAGCATGACGAATAAAGTAGCCGTTGAGTTCCAAATGGAAATTAAAATAATTTGCCGTCGCGGTTTCGGTTCGCAGACGACACAAATTTTGACGATTTCACGTTGCTGTTTTGCATAGGACGGCTGACAAAATGTACAAAGTTTCAAAACGCACGTGCTGAGCTATTGTTCTGCCAATTAGATCTCTTGTTTCCTCGTCCTCGTCGTGGTTTCTTAAGGCCCCTATCAAACATTTCGAGACAGCGGAGGGACAGTTCGGGCTCGAGAGGGGTTACAAATTAGAAGATAATTTGATTTATCAACTGAGTTGTACATGTAAACGTAAATGTTTGAGCGACCCACATGTTTAACACCCACAGGATCTCAAAACCGGTTTCAATTAAAACGTTTCGGTATTGAAAAAATGCCACAATAAATTCGAATGTCTAAGGCAATGCTAATTATTAGCTAGATCGAAATGTCGGAAGACTTTAGTCTTATTATTTCGTTTGAAGTTTTTCAACATATCAGTAAGTTCACCCCTATTCCAATATAACAGTTGTGTAGAGCACTTGGTCGGATTTATGCATTACTCTATGGTGGTATATCAAACCCTGGTGCTCAGCACAAGCATAGCCGCATAAATTGTCGAATCACTCACCCACAGCGGAATTTTGCATAATAACGGTCACATTATTTTGAAACTGCTGGAGAGAAAGTCGGTTTAAAAACGTTTCTCGTGTTCTCCTAACAACCCAGGAGGACTAATACGCTGGAAAACTGATAAAAAGTTTGTTCAAAAGATTATAAAAAAGTTTTTATCCCCTTGATGTATCGTAAGTCCTTTTATAGAATAAGCTTCGATTTCCCATGGGTTTACTGATGCAATAAACGATAGGTGTTTGAACAATTAGGGTACTCATTCAAAAAATCGTTATGAACTCATATATGGCTCAATTCAGTTATAGCCGAGCTCAAGCTTTTGTACTTTTGAACTCCAATACTTAAATACTTTGATTAGTTGTGTTACAATACTGGAAATACACTGTAGATCGTCGGCTGCAGTAGTTTCTAAAAAGAGTATTGTAATACCGTCTTTGTAGGAGCAAAAGATTTTCCAGTCTTGGGAAAGAGAAATTTTAGCAACAGATAATGTGAAAGTGGTCGAGCACATAATTTACCAGAGTGCTTAACTGGCGAAAAAAAATTAAAGAAACGCCACTGCGCTAGTATAGTTTTGTTATGAAAGCCTAATTTAACAAACAAGACGTTCAATAAATGTTACCTCACGTTCACAGTTCACAAATCGATATCGAAGCTCAGCCTAGCTAAGGCATATGATTGTAGTTCTTCCTTATCTAGAAGTTACTTTTGTCTTAGCAAAACTGAGTGGCTGGGATTAAATTATGCATGTCTTGCTTTTCCATTCTAGTTGCCTGAATTTCAATAAAAACAGTGATTATAATTTAGACTTGAAATAGTTCCGCTTTGAAATGCACGAGATTAGGCAGATTCCGTTCTCGTTCGTATAGTTTCGCCTTGAATTCAATCCACCTTTCGTTGGCTGATCGCCTGGTGATCTGTTCTTTCTGGAGCTGTTCAGATAAACTGAGCAGTGCTCACTAAATGACGAACTTTTAAGCTAATGAGCATACGAATTGAGGCATAAAAACTATGCCTAATGAATTCGACTGCATGATGCACCACTAAAGGGGAACTGTCTACATACTGGCTCATAAAGGACCAGTCGGGCGAGAATAGAAAGAAATCGTCAACATATGGTGTACCCCACAGCGTACACTTTTGAGTTGTGGATGCACTTGGGAGGTTCGCTGACTCAAGAAGCTGGAGTCGCTCTCGGTTATCGCTCCGCACGACTCTTACGCTTCCATCCATAACTCAATAGTGTACGCTGTGGTGTTTACCATTTATTTATAACATAGCATTGATACATTGTAGCGAAAGAGTTCACTTTTATTCAACACTGAAACCCTACGTGACCAGAAAAAAACAAGCGCACAGGCACTAGTCTTTGTATTTGCTCACCCCATGGGCAAATGATGGACACTGGGTTGACCAGTCAGAGCGCGCACTTTACTTTGGTTATGTTACAATTATTATTGACACTATGGCTATCATTATGGTTTTATTTTTTCCTGTCTTTTTTCTTAAAGAATGAGCGTAGAAAGTCTTTCTGGGAACATCTTGGAGAGAGTGCTGGGTGACATCCCAAAAACCGCCCACGAACTTCGAAGCAGATAAGGATGATCCAGATATATCGCAGGCTCAACATGACCGTTTGATGCTCGAGGCGAGCAAAGATGATTTGCCGTAAAACAACAAAATGTTTAGTCGTTAGGCGTATAAATTGACAAATTTTAACCGTTAGTAATGAAAATATGTTGACCGTAAGGGCCGAAGCTCACGGTGTTGCGATCTGGCCCCGCCGTTGTTTATAGCGGCCCCCATTTAAACCAGCCGTAAGATCAACTGGGCTAGCCTGTCTTAATGCCGCAAATATCTATATCTACATCTAAATTTTTTTTCTGTTCACTTTCAGATTAGATTAATAAATCGTTGGCCATAAAATGGCCACACTTTCAATCGTCAACGGGAAAAGCCAACACTCCATTAGGATCCTCTAAACTCTTCCGATAAGTCTGTGGAGTCGATCGAGCCATACCGAAAACGGAGAACAAAATGCAGTTCTTCGTTCGGATGAAGCTTCTTCCGCTAGACCTTCGACGATCGAAGTGAACTAATGACGCCCGTACATGTTAGTTCAAGCATGTCACCAAATTCACATCAATATCCCGTGGCACTTGTGTATACATTTCTAAAGGACATCCTTGGCTCTCTAACGACATTTAAACAACAGAGCACTTTTCTACAACAAGAGTTTCTAACTCCCACTTTTCATCTTCCCCCGCTCTCGACAGCTTATAGTCTAAGGACAAGGACTCAGAAAATGATCGAAATATCCCGTAGATCGATCGGCAAGTTCGGTAAAGTCAGCAGGTTTTAAAAGTAATATTTAGTCTAATTCCCCAAGCCGCTGCGAAAAACATACCCGTCATAAGGAAGGGAGAAAATGTCGGCCATACCTCCTTCTTTCCTTCGTTTCGTAGCCATTTTGTAAAATAACCGCGCGTTTTCATTCGTAAGAGCGACTTAATAATCTATGAATTTAAATCAGGAAAGTTAATTTACGAAATTGAAAGTTGTATATTCCGCTTTGCAAATTCAAATTCAAATCTTACGACATTGCTCAGTAGCAGCTGCAACATTTTTCTTTCTTTTTTTACTGCATATATAGGCTCAAACAATGTCTGATTTATTAAGCGACCATAAACAGTTTCTAAATCCGCAGAAGAGAGATTATTTGACGCAATATAATCGACACGCTCTTTGCATCTTACTGATGGCACCATGTTCTTTCGGCAATCCGACACTAACGAGCATGCTCTTAACGTTATGAGGGAAACCGCAGGCATTGAGTATCGTGTGAACGAAATGACTCGAATTTCTGGTAATGGTAGATTTTTTCCTTCGAGGGTTCGTATGAATTTCATTGCTATAATATTAGTAGTCAACGAGCTCCGAAAAGTAGGCAGGTATGTGAAAAAGCCTGCTTCAGTTTAAAGGCTGATAGTTTCTAAAGAAACTGTTTGGGGCTGCGTCCCTGGGAGTAACGAAATAATTTGGATATATGAACAAAGTTGAAATGGTAAATTGGCCACCGTAACGATTACAAAAGCTGAAGTTTCGAGCGTTAGCCCTTCGTCGGAGCGAATAGAGGAATTGTGGGTTGTGTGTGCTTTTAAGGGCAGAAAATGGAGCTACGTTATTGGTGGGAACGTGGCAACGAGAAAAACACGAATAAATTAGTGGAATGAAAAGCGTTCGTTGATCCCTGATGCTTGAGTTTACGTTGGTAATAACACTTAAGCGTCTGTGACTGTTCTAACTCCACAACCAAAACCGCGTTGGAGGCGAAACACTCGTACACGTAAAATAAAGGACTCTGAATTCTTGGTGGCGCAGCACCTAGTAAAAATATGTCATTTTGGCATGATTTCTTGTTTTACAACGGTTTTTACAACATAAGAAAAACGAGAAGAAAAACACATTTAAACAACAGAGCACTTTTCTACAACAACAAGAGCTTCCACCTCCCACTTTTCAATTTCTTTCAACGAAATCGGGCGCAGCAACTCAGGTTCCTTCACGCAAGAAACTGCAATTAACATCGCAGCACCAGCAGTTAACAAAGCACCAACCATATTGAACATAGGGACGTAGGATCTTTCTATATCTGCGACTAGACCTTAAAAACAACATAATAAAAAAGAATAAGAATCTATCGCACTTGGAATAGCTATCCTTGGCCCGAGAACCTCCCTTTCGCCTACACTAATGTAGGAAACTACTCTCCAACTAGTCCGCGCACGAGCAAGAGCGATTGTCAATATAAACGACACACATGTTCCCCCAACGAATGCTTGAGGGGACTGTACGTCAATTATAAAAGGGGATTCCACTGATCGTTTGAAAAGCAAAAAAAAAAAAATTATCATTACCTCCAAGAGCCGGACCACAAGCTGAGGAAAAACAACTGAGGCAGTTGTAAGCCCCGATCCCCAATGGTCTCATTTTCTCTGGAAGACTGTTTATCACAGCAATGGGCAAACCACAACCCATTGCACCATCAGCTAATCCAAACACCACAAAGTATATAACAAGGCTAATGTTTGTGATTACGAAAGGTAACAGGAAGGTAACCACACACTCAACACCTGTGGCTATTGAATAGATATAGAACATATTGATCCAAGTGACGTCGTTCAGTCGACCAATCACCGGTCGGATTAGCAAGGAAGCTAGACCACTGTAGATGTACAAGCGTGCGGCTTTAGCCTCTGGGACTCCTTTGCCTTCCAAAAAACGAACCTATACCAGCAAACAGGAAGAAGAATAAGTCAGCTTCCAAAAATTAAATTTGTAACGAGGATGTAATGCACTACAATCAGTGCGACTAATTAATATGTTCAATATGGGAGTTGTGTGACATAAAATGCAATTCAACAGCGTGACTTAAAGTATGCGAATGTGCGTGAAGCTGGGTGAGATGTTGTGTAGTGTTTCATACTCATAATTGATGATTTTTATTGACGTAAAGTGTGTTATGCAATCCGCGAAGTGCTGAATGCCGTTAGCTACGTGCTCTAGGATTGTTCCGGTGTGCAAGGCCGTGACATGATTCGCAGAACACAATGCATGAAATGCTTGGCGTGATGTGTGCGACGCTACTACTGCGTTATGTACATGTGAAAAAGGTGAGTGATATGGGCTCATTTCAAACTTACTATATGTACAGCTGGAGTATAGTGGCCAAGGTAGTACACAAACCCAGCAACTGTTATAAGGACAAACACTTTGCGCTTGAGGATCGTAACATCCCAGAATTTATCATCCTTTGCTGACTCACTATTCTCGTCTTCCACATCAGAATCTATCATAATTGGCTTATAAACCAAAGCTAGAATACAAGTTACGGAGACAATACCAGCCATTGCTAAAAATGTTCCTCTCCATCCAAATCTTACGAACAACTCATGCACAACAGGGCTCATGATAAACATCCCTCCACCGGGCCCCATAGCTATGAGACCCAAACTAAGAGAGCGCCATTTTATGAAGTATCTTGGCACAACTATGTAGGTCACCAGGTAGATGCCGCCAGAGCCAAAACCGAACAGTAATCCGTAGGTTAAATACATCAAGTACAGGTTTGTCACTTTAGAGGTAACAGCTAGACTAAATACGCAGATTAGGGCTCCGACAAATGAGACAAGTCGAGCACCAAAGCGATTATACAACCTTGCGATCAGTGGACCATAAATGCCTATACCCATCATAGCGATTGATCCAACCCAAGCTGTTGAGAGAATTGCAACAGACAGCCGGGTTACATGTACAAATTTGAAAGAACCACAGGTGTCACTGAGGTTAAAAATGGTAATAGGACGGAGTGGAGTCCAATTCGGTCTGTAATCCATGATATCACGGATTGTCCTATTACACTGTTAAATTTAAAGCATGACGCGTACTCTGTCTAGTTAGTGCTCAAATAGAGATGATCATTCCATTTCTTTCGTTTAGAGTCCTTCAGCGTTCCCGAGCTCGTCGGCGACAACAAATAATATGTGTTAATAACGAAATTTACCTGATTTAGCTTTCCCTTGTTTAAACTCGTCCAAGATGGCAGGAAATAGAATGCCATAACTGAAGGTAAATCCACAAATTAACACGTTTGAGACAACAGCAGCAAGACACACCAACCAAGACCAACAGCCATCCTTATAAGGAGAAACACATTTGGCCGGGCGTTTGACAACTTGGAGAGATTTAAAATTTTGACGTGCTTCTCCTTCTCCATCCATGATATTAACTCTGACGATATTAACTGTGAAAATAGAAATTAAACAGATCATAAAAAACTTTGAACAGATTAACGCAAAATAATTGCATTTTAAATTTTCCGTAACTCACGCTGAGGAAGCACTGCACGAGTCTAAACATGAATTGTTTGGCTGTGTGTATTTTTTTCTTGATTATTTGTCATGCATCGTCATGCATCGAATGACGATGGGGTGTTACGTAAACGAAGACCCACGAAAACGAAGACATAAGACCTAAGACCCGGTCTTCGTTTTCGTAGTAAGAAAACGAAGACCCTGTAAACAGAAAACCGTAGAAATTACAAGTTAAACGCACATTAAACAGTAACAACGTTTAGTAGTATAATACATTACACTTCACGCGTTTCTTCCATTAATATACTGCCCGTATTATTAGAGAGCTTTAGATTCGAGTACGAGAACGAGTACGAGTACGAGTTTACTAGCGTGCTCACATTGCGCATTCGTAGCTCTGCGTGACACTGTCACGGAAGCGGGAAACTCGTCGTCCGCCGCTCGTCGACAACGAGATTTTGACCAGAAGTCGTCCTCTAGAGAACGAGTTTCGAAAGGTGAGTATTTTGTATTTTAAACTTACCCTAGTCTTTTTCTAAGTCAGCAAAAGCAAACTTAAAGCCGTATACAGAGGTTTTATCGAATTGAATGTTATTACAAACCCTGATTTCATTCGTATTTGATACTCCTTGGTCGACCTATTTTCACGAAATTCTGAGGTCTACACACGTAAACAACATATCGCCAGTCGAATAAATTTAAATTGAAAAATGAGAGCCTTACAAAGCACTTTCACCCTTTGAATTTTAACCATACACGAGGGATATAAACAGTGAATTGTTGTGATGTGGTTGACACTTTCCCGACTTTCTTCAATTCGTAGTGATAGCGAAACGAGAACTTTTTATTTGGAAAGGAAACACGAAACTATGCTTCTCAGAGAAGTACTGGTTGAAGAGCCTCACAAGTACTGACCAGATTCAAAAGAGAGAGGTATATCTTGGAAGAAAATCGCCGAACACTATAATAAAACCTTGAACACTGAAACATTTTATTAGCTTCTCATAATTATTGTCATATTAATACCATTATATTTATGAAATGAAAACTAAGGAAGAGTTTGTATGGTAAAATATCTGAATACATTGTTTTTACATCTTTTTTAGTTGTATCATATAAATGTACTGTATTATTATTACAAAGTCAGTTCAGCTGTTTTGAAATTAAAAATTATACATATTTACAATTTTGATTTTCTCAAGTAAATTAATTTAGATTTGAAAATTCTCCATAAAGGAAAAAAAATTGATGGCCATGGATCCACATCCCATATTCATCAATTACTCCTTTCATTGCTAACTATACATAGAAATTTACAAGCAGAAAATATAATTACAATTATAATTTGGTTCACTACTTCTCTTTTATCTTCTCATCACTTTGCCAAATTGCATTGCTTAAATGTAGCCATGGTTGGTACTAACTATGATGTAGCAAATCAAGAACTTTAAACCTGAAAATAATCATCTAATGTAGGAGGTTGAACATCAAAATAGGTGCTTGTAGTTGATCCATATAAGCAGGTACGTGCATTCCAAAGCAGAGCACACACTGAATACATTACACCCACTGGACTTAATCCAATCTTTAAGTTTTTCTTAAAATCTAGGAAAGTGAAGTATGTGACTATGTTGCTTAACACCCACTCCACAGCTTCCCTGACTTTACTTCATCCTTTAAGATGAATCTGAGTGGATAGGCGAGGTCGCCATATATACACAGTGGCTGTCCACTGGTATCAAATGAATGCTGCTGAAGGTTATGAAGGAGGCCAAACATTCTTAACATACCAGCATCATGCCTTTTACACTCTGAAATGAAAATTTATAGAGTAAACATACTTGGATTTATATCAGTAGCTAGTGTTATAACACTCTTGTAGCTGCAGGTAACTGTTGAGTTACAAACTGTGATTTAATTTTTTTTTCAATTTTCCAAGTTAATTAGTTAATAGCCATTTTGATTTAGTAGGGGCTGGGTTATAGATATTCGTGTAAGGATTCAAGGGTAGGCTACATTTAATGAAGCTCTTACCAAGGGGCTGACTACCGAAAATGTTTCCTGATAGCTTTGATCTTTCCAGCCCACTCCTCTAGGTGTAGATACCATAGATCCTCAAATTAGCCTCCAGGGAGCTTAATTCAAATTTATGAGAAAATGCGCTTATTTAATTTTTCCCAAATGGTGGCATGACATGACCATTTTTTTAATACATCATCTACACATAAACAAAATTAACTATTTATTGACGTAAAAAACTGATCCTAGAGTTTAACTCACCATTAGTGCAATGTACAAATCTAATACTACACGATGAAAACCATGCATCCTTTGCTCTCACTACTCATCCACAAAATGAGGGGAGGGGAGGGGGCACTTATTTGAGGGGGGTACTTATTAGTAAGTAAGTAAGTAAGTAAGACTTTATTTAACGAGGGTAACATGTGACAGTAATGAAACTGATAAACTAATGGCCCTCGAAAATTAAAATTCGGAAAAAAAGAAATTGTAACAAACGTAACAATATTAGGAATAATTAAAATAAAATAATTAACCTATATACATCATAAAATATTTAAAAATATAAAAAAAAAAATTACAGGAATAATTTGCTAAGAATTTGATTATCTAAAATTATTTTAAAAAGGGAACGCTTAAAACGTTTTACACTGGTACTCCGTTTGATGTCCACACTTAATTTGTTCCATTCTTTCGTGGCTCGCACAGCAAACGCTCGACCCCCTTCAGAACTTCTCTTAAAACGCGGGCACATTAAGTTTAAATTACAGAAACGGGTTTGTCTATTATGAGTGTCGGAGTTTCTGATAAGAATATCATTTATATATTGCGGGGTATTTCCATTAAGCCTTTTGTAGGTTAGAGCGCATCGATTGACGTATGATTCAGCATAAAAAGGAACCCACTTTAAGGTGTTAAATAAGCCGACAGAAGGTGTTGTTCTTTCGGCATCAAGGATAATTCTAGCCGCACGTTTTTGAAGACGCAGGACTTTCAAAAGATTTTCTTTACTGCAAGAAGTCCATGTCGTGCTACCGTAAAGCATTACAGGTTTAATGATCGTAGAGTAGTATATGTCACGTTGATTGCGTTTCAGATAAGGACTTATGTGACGAAGGAGTCCAATACGTTTCGCCAACTTTTTGCATAACTCCTCAATTTGGCGATTAAATGAAAGATCCTGATCCAATGTTATCCCAAATAGTATTTTAAATTTTTGGTCGATAGGAGGGGAACTTATACGAAGGGGGTGCTTATTCGAGGATTTACGGTGGTGACACTTCAATTCAGTTTCAAATTTGGGGGCTTAAATAAGGGGAGGCATTACAGCAGAACGATGCAAATAATCGTATTAGCTTACCAACTGGTCCATACAAATTGGCTATTAAACCATTTGGCGCAAAAAATGATTGAAACTTTAGGGCATGTACCCTTTTGTGACCACTGGGTACACGCTGGTTCTCTCCTCTGGGCGACAAATTGGGCGAACTATCAGGTCTACAAATCCCTAGCAATTCTCAAGAGCTGTTCCCTTTCCATGGACAGCAAGAGCAAAGTCTTCCAGATGTTGGCTACTCAGCCAGGGTTGATCGAGATCTCTGAGCAAGTATCCATGGTTTGTGTAAGTAAAGCTGATCACCTCGTTGAAGATTAAGCTCAGCTCGGGCACTGAACAAAGCGAGGAATCATATCCGAGAGACGACATGGGTAAGAAGAAAGTTTCAATAAAATCAACAGCCCTTTCGTTCCTGAACATACCGTGCCATTGGCACAAGTAAACATTTCTGGAATTGCTAATGCCCGAAGAAGGAGAGGCAATCCTGTGATGACAAACCTGAGCTCGGCTGCAAACTCTTCAGGAGAAATGGCGTCAAAAACATCGTCAATCCTTTCATACTGCTTGTAAGGATGTTGCCTCCCATCGTTGTGATTTCATAAATCGCAAAGGAGGTAAACGGATGCTAATAGGATAGTTATTTTGGCTAAACATGGCGAGATTGTTACAGTAAAACCCTCGCACTCGGATCGATACATTTGTTTAGAATCTAAAGTTACAATTTTCGTCAGCACGACTACGAGTACGAGATAGTAGTGCCAGATCTCGCGCGGTTAAAACTCGTACTCGTACTCGTTCTCGCACTCGAATCTAAAGCTCTCTATTATACTGCCCGTATACGGCCCGTCCTGTCATTGTTCTGTTTCGTTAGCGAGCCAATTTGATGTTGATATTCTCGAGGGTTTCCTCGGGTAAACTTACTACACATGTTATTACTCTGGAACAGCAGGCAGAATTCCAACGCCAGCCGCCTTTGATTTATTGTTAGCATTGCGTGACAGAATAACAGAGAACGCGTTTTGTACCGCAAAAATGACTCTTGGGTTCTGTCAATAAATAATCGATTACTTCTGTATTTCGTAGCTAAAATAGATTCTGACGGTCGTTAAGTTTTCTCTGCTGGAAAATTCTCGTTAAAAAGTAAGCAATGCTTTGGGCTAATGCAGGGTCTTCGTTTTCGTAGTACGCGGGGATACTAGACCTCAACTTGTCAACAAAACTTCTTGTAAAACCAGGGGTCCCCTCAGGTTTAGTACCCCGGCGAGTCTTGGTTTGCCAACATGACGAGGTTACCAAGCCAATAGCCCTTATCGCATTTACGCCCACTGTACGAGAGCTCAGCGGACTTTGAAGTTTCGAAACGAGGCTACGGGTCACACAGGTAAAACTTTCAAGTAAAATCGAAGCAAACGGCTACTTTTGGAGGCATTTTTATTCATTTTCTTAAGGATACAGCGTGTTCTCGTCATGGTTAGACATTTTATTATCCAACTACACCTAGACGAGTACAAATAACGCCATAGACAGTACAAATATCACGCGGTATTTGTACTCGTCTATTGTAGTACCGGTTAAACAAGTTTCCTCGCATCGCGCAAGCGAAGAATTGGACTGTAGTTACGAAAAAAAAAAAAGGTGGCGGACAATTTGAATCATATTTCCGACGACGAAGAGTCAGAATGGCTGGCAAATATAGGTCCAAGTTCATTAGATGAATCGAACGAAGGAAAACAGCTTGACGACCAGAAAATTTCTTAATTTAAGGAAGAAAATAGAAACAACGACACAACAACGCGCCAATTCCGTTCCGCATCGCATACTTCTGTCACGCACTCCCCGTAAATAAATATCCGCGAAATTCGCCCCCACTGTAATAACAGTTTGGCGTGTTGGATAATAAATAACTTATTAGACGTTTTATTGTGTAGTATCGCTGAGTATTTTTACTCGTTATTTGTATTTTGACTCGCCCTACGGGCTCGTCAAAGTACGGCACAACTCGTAAAAATACTCAGCGATACTACACAACAAAACGTCTAATAAGATATATGTATTGCGAACGGGTGCAACACTCTATTCAGTGAATAGGCAACTGACGAGATCCACAAGATTAGGATCGAAACCGCGGTCTTGCCTGACCACCTACAGAAAATGTCGGAAGATATTCTAACGGCAGATGGGCTACTAAACGCCCCGGGCCAAAGCAATGCCATTAAGAACGAAGAAAACATGGAAGCCGCATATGACACCGCCAGCGACACTGATCTACTCGGTAAGTCCGAGGATGACGAACAAATCCCTCCGTAGCAGATGTCTAGCGGGAAAAGACCTAAACAACAACGTCAAAGCCGGAACAGCACCAGCCGACCAAGGACAGAGCAGTACAAGAAACATCGCCGCTACAGCCTATCCACGGAAAGAAGAAAAACGAGCCAAAACATATCTGCGGAGGACAAGATCAGCCAGGCCGAAAACGCGATCACAAGGCGCTACCAAGGCACAAAGAAAAAGGATCTTGCCCAGAATCCCTAAAATATAGGGCGAGGGCCAAAATAAGAGCGGACGAGGATTTCCAAAAAGAGATGAAGCAAATCCGTAACAACGCGGAGCAAGAAACAGTAAAGGCGATCATGTGCTCCCATGAACGTGAAATACGAAAAAGAAAACGAGCCAAAACGGATGGAACACTGAACACTAAGAATTGTAGTACGATCGAATCAGCGCGTGTGGCGCAAGCTGAAAGCAATCAAGACAATCGGTAACGATCGAGACGGTCAAAAAAATAGCTGTTAATCTCCAGGAACAAATCGCTCAGTTCGGCAGTATGATGAAAAGACTAGGAATAATGGAGAATAAAGAATTTGAAAAGTACACACGTGTATTCTCTGACTCCCAATACAAACATGGGGCCAAAAAACGAATTTCAAAAGTGAAGCGGCTACCAACTAACAAGCGCAGAAAAGTTAGACGCCAAACGCGTTCAACTATTAAACTAGAGGCGAACAAAACGCACATAAAAAACCTCTCAAATAAAGAACTTACAAACGACCAGATTAATTTACTGGAAAAAGGGCTTAAATTCATTCCAACACCCGCTACAAAACAAAAACAGATTAGACAACAACTATTGTGTGACTTTGATCAGTTCGCACGGAGAATGCGTCTGATTTACATATTCCGAGGGGAGGACAAAAAAACCCATCCCTGCCACGTCAAATCTACATGGATACCACCAATGCAAAAATCAGTAGCCCTTGAAAGCTATTTAGAGTAGAAATTACAAAGCCAAAAGATAATTTGCTTCCGGCCGAACGCAAGGCGCTGAGGGCCTTGAAACGTGACTCTGAGTTAAAGCTCAAAAAGGCCGACAGAGGAACAACATTCGTAGTCATGAACGAACGCGACAAAATTTTGCCGTTCCTTTCCAAAATAACAGCCATTCTTTCAATCTTCCTTTCGTGATGCCAGGAAAATTACCACTTAGAATTCTAACCTTTTCCTCGGCTGAAAAAAACGCAGATTCCAGAGTTATATGGTCAGACGTGGAGTGTTTCTGGTGTTTCTCGAGAAACGTTGACCCGATAGCCTCGTCCTGAAACTGTAACTCCGCGGACCCTTTGCATTGCAGACACAAATGCGAGAAGGGCTATTTCAACGGTCGTTGTGTCGTTTTTAAAAAGGACTCGGATGTCTACAAACGTTTTAACGTTTCACTGAGGACACGAAGACCCGCCTGGCGTCGATCGCAGGGCTGAGATTGTGTGGCTAGAGAATCGAAATGAAAGGTCAACCTTTGCCCTTGAATTCTGCAGTGGATTTGTGGCCGTGGGTACATTTTAGCTCGGGATTTTTTTACTTCGTTCGGAAGGCTGTCTGGACAGAAGTATTCGGCCTTCTCTTCTCTTAAAGAAGAGAAAACCAGGATTAAAAAAAAACCGCTTACATCAAGCGAAATCGGTAAAATAACGACACCAGGAGCAAGCAACACACGTATGGAACAAGGTAAGCCATTTGTATTTAATATTTTCACTTTTACTATCTCTATGGATATCTTGTAGAAAATCCCATACAAATCCTTATAAATCGATATGCAAATTATGTTCCTTGTGTGGTTCTCAAAGAGAGCTTGGGCCGCCTGTGGGGCTACCTATGCACCCAATGACGACGCCAAGAACGGCTGCGAATGACAAATGACAAACTGATGTTGTTATCAAAGTGGTTTACCTGGCTCATAGGGCTATGTACTTGATCATTCTTGTTCCACCGTTTTGTTTGTTCTTGCCTTATTGATCGGATATTTACCTAAACTGATAGGTCAAAGGTTTTATTACTCCAAAGAGACGAAAATTGTGTGCAATCTTAAAATGCGAACCAATATCATTGCAAGAGAATATAACTTCTCTCAGTCACCGAAAATTCTGCTGAGAGAGATTTAGACCGCATATTTCATTACAAGTTTAGCATGAAGGAGTTTATTTTCTTAATGTAAGGGTCAAAACTCAGCAATAAGACAGTATGTTCGCTTTCGACCGATGGATTTGTCAATAAAGTAACTTATTATCTAACTACACTTCGTAGAGTACAATTAAGGCCATAGACGAGTACAAATATCACGCGGCATTTGTAGTCGTCTATGGTAGAGTATCGGTTAAACAGGTTTTCTCGCATCGCGCAATTGAAGAATTGGATTGTAGTTACGAAAACAAAAAAATGGCGGTCAATTTGAATCTTATTTCCGACAACGAAGAGTCAGAATGGCTGGCAAATATAAATGAAAGTTTATTAGATGAATCAAACGAAGAAAAACAGCTTCATTTAATGAAGAAAATAGAAACAGCAACACGACAACGCTAGCCTGCGAACAGGCTTCCGGCTTGGAAGGCGCGAAGCAGGGGAAAGGGAAGGGGAGCCTCCCTTTCCCCTGTTCATGTCTTATCAGGATTGAGTAGTTTTGGATAAATTATGCAAGATGTGCTTTTTTAGTCTAGTCGCGTGATTTTCAAGACAGTGCTATAATTTGGACTTGAAATGCCGGAGACTTAGTCAGAAGATTTCGTTCTCGTTCATAGCTTCGCTTACCTTAAATTCACTCCATCTTTCGCTGGCTGCTCGCCCAGAGATCATTAAATCTCTAGAACTGATTATTTAAGAGTGAGGTACTCACGAAGAACGAAAGTTTAAGAAAATCGATCAACACAGGAAACGAAGCATGAAAATTATGCTAAACTGACATCACGTGAATTCGACCGCATAAAGGGAAAATGTCTATATTCTGGCATGTACTTTTATTATTGTCTGTTTCTTTTTTTTTTTTTTTTTTTTTTTTTTTTTTTTCTTTCGAAGGATGCGCGTAGGTAATTTATTTGGAAACGTCTTTTTGAGTGGTATCCCAAAAAACCGCCCACGGGCTTCGAAACAGACAAGGATGATCTAAGCTTAATGCAAGTTCAACAGGACCATTTGATGCTGGGCACCAAATTCATATTAAAAACCCGTGACACTTCTGTATATGCTTCCGTACAACATCCCTTTTCTCGTTTGGATTCCGTATGCGACTTCGATGCTCGTGGTTATTGTGTCAACAAGCTTTTAAAAAAATATGGGGACTTATTTTAGTTTAAGTCAAACAAAGCTCTCAAAACTTAGCAAGTATGTAAACAAAACCTAATAATCACCGAGCGTCCGGCAATGATGATACGTTCCTACTCGACCAGGAAGCATTACATTCGCAAGATAAGCTCAAAAATCCGCTCACGAAGGCGAAGAGGCTAGAAGATACCCATGTCTTCACATAATTGAATGATTGTCGATAAATTACGCATGTCGCGCTTTTACAGTACTAGTCTAGCCGTCACTTACTTGGAAACAGTCTGACAAGATTTGCTTCTCGTTAATAGTTTTTTTATTGTAAATTTACTCAATCTCTTGTAGATGCCAGCTGAGGAATGAAGACTTTATCTCCAGAGCTGCCTAAATAAGATGAATGTTAAATTAGAAATGCCTAAATTTTTATAATAAAACAAATATTTGAATTGAAGCACGATGTGTTCCTACTCAACCAAGAAAGCATTATATTCGCAAGGTAGGCTTAAAATTCCTCTCACGAAGGCGAAGAGGCTAGAAGATACCCATGTCTTTATATAATTGAATAGTTGTCGATAAATCATGCATATTGGGCTTTTACAGTCTAGCTATCACTTACTTCAAAATAGTGAAATAATTAAGAACTTGAAATAAAGTATGACAAGATTTGTCTCTCGTTAACAGCTTTTTTATTGTAAATTTACTCAATCTCTTGTAGATGTCAGCTGACGAATGAAGACTTTATCCCCAGAGCTGCCTAAATATGATGAATACTCAATTAGAAATGACTAAATTTTTATAAACAAATATGAATTGAAGAAAAAAGATTATGCCTCAAATAGCTTAAATTCTATCTGCTTAGTAGTGTCCTTGCTTTGTATCGTCACTGTCAAGTTTACTCTTGACATGCACATAATCCCACTAAAATGTGTCGGACCAAGGAATACACGCCTAAGGGACTGGATGTTTACATGACCTACAGTTGGTCGAGAATGAGGGTAGATGATAATAGCCGGGTAGATTTTTTCCTTCGGGGGTTCGTATGAATTTCATTGCTATAGTATTAGTGGTCAAAGAGAACCGAAAAGTAAGCAGGTATGTGAAAAAGCCTGCTTGAGTTTACCTTGGTCACAACACTAAAGCGTCTGTGACAGTTCTGTCTCCGCAACCAAAACCGCGTTGGAGGCGAAACGCGCGTACACGTAAAATAAAGGACACTGAGATCTTGGTGGCGCAGCACCTAATAGAAGTATATCATTTTGGCATGATTTTGTGTTTTACAACGGCTTTTACAACATAAGAAAAACGAGAAAAAACCATATTTAAACAACAGAGCACTTTTCTACAACAACAAGAGCTTCCACCTCCCACTTTTCAATTTCTTTCAACGAAATCGGGCGCAGCAACTCAGGTTCCTTCACGCAAGAAACTGCAATTAACATCGCAGCACCAGCAGTTAACAAAGCACCAACCATCATGAACATAGGGACGTAGGATCTTTCTATATCTGCGACTAGACCTTAAAAAAAACCCATAACAAAAAAGAATAAGAATCTATCGCACTTGGAATAGCTATCCTTCGCCCGAGAGCCTCCCTTTCGCCTACACTAATGTAGGAAACTACTCTCCAACTAGTCCGCGCACGTGCAAGAGCGATTGTCAATATAACCGACACACATTTCCCCCCAACGAATGCTTGAGGGGACTGTACGTCAACTGTAAAAGGGGATTCCACTGATCGTTTAAAAAGCAAACAAAATTATACTTTACCTCCAAGAGCCGGACCACAAGCTGAGGAAAAACAACTGAGGCAGTTGTAAGCCCCGATCCCCAATGGTCTCATTTTCTCTGGAAGACTGTTTATCACAACAATGGGCAAACCACAACCCATTGCACCATCAGCCAATCCAAACACCACAAAGTATATAACAAGGCTAATGTTTGTGATTACGAAAGGTAACAGGAAGGTAACCACACACTCAACACCTGTGGCTATTGAATAAATTAGAACATATTGATCCAAGCAACGTCGCTCAGTTGACCAATCACCAGTCGGATTAGCAAGGAAGCTAGACCACTATAGATGTACAAACGTGCTGCTTTAGCCTCTGGGACTCCTTTGCCTTCCAAAATACGAACCTATACCAGCAAACAGGAAGAAAATAAGCCAGCTGCCGCTTCCAAATAGTAATTTTGTAATGAGGATGTAATGCAATAAAATCTGTGACTAATGATGTTAAATATGGGAGTTTTGTGACATAAAATGCAATTTGAAAGTATGACTTGAAGTATGCGAATGTGCGTGAAGATGGGTGAGATTTTGTGTAGTGTTTTATACTCATAACTGATGATTTTTATTGACGTGAAGTAAGCGATGTGTGTTATGCAATTCTCGAAGTACTGAATGCCGTAAGCCATGTGTTCTAGCCGTTGTCCCAGTGTGTAAGGCCGTGACATGATACGCAGAACACAATGCATGAAATGCTTGGCGTGATATGTGACGGTACTACTGCGTTATGTACATGTGAAAAAGGTGGGTGATATGGGCTCATTTCAAACTTACTATATGTACAGCTGGAGTATAGTGGCCAAGGTAGTACACAAACCCAGCAACTGTTATAAGGACAAACACTTTGTGCTTGAGGATCGTAACATCCCAGAATTTATCATCCTTTGCTGACTCATTACTCTCGTCTTCCACATCAGAGTCTAGCATAATTGGCTTATAAACCAAAGCTAGAATACAAGTTACGGATACAATACCAGCCATTGCTAAAAATGTTCCTCTCCATCCAAATCTTACGAACAACTCATGCACAACAGGGCTCATGATAAACATCCCTCCACCGGGCCCCATAGCTATGAGACCCAAACTAAGAGAGCGCCATTTTATGAAGTATCTTGGCACAACTATGTAGGTCACCAGGTAGATGCTGCCAGAGCCAAAACCGAACAGTAATCCGTAGGTTAAATACATCAAGTACAGGTTTGTCACTTTAGAGGTAACAGCAAGACTGACAGTGCAGATTATGGCTCCAACAAATGAGACAAGTCGAGCACCAAAGCGATTATACAACCTTGCGATCAGTGGACCATAAATGCCTATACCCATCATTGCGATTGATCCAACCCAAGCTGCAAAGAGAGTTGCTATGGTCAAACATGGATACAGAAGTTTACACGTGGTGATATTAGCCCGCTTCAAGTAGTCAATTTATGGGGACTAGCGAAGGAGCAAGGTGAGTCAGATGAAAAGCCAACTTTAGCTAAAAAGCGCATTAGTTTTCTTTATCTCGCACACCCCTTCGTCCCCAATGGTAGCCTAAAGCCCTACATAGGCTAAAGTTGAATTTACAATTTAAAGGGTTGGAGATAGTTTGTGCAGCATCCTCAACAGTCACTTATGGAGTTTCTGCTGTGTAATTCTTATTACGATGATTTTATACAATGGCTGCAACGCCAAACTAAATCAATAGGCACAGCTCTATGGCCCCGTTGGCCATCTATCATCTCATATCCAACGCGCCCTCGTGGAATAACTGTTCATCATGATATATCAAACACTTTTGCTCGCGCGCGATTGGTCTAAACACATTACGTGATCGAATATGTCTCATTTATAACTTGGGGTATATCTGAGATATAACTCAAGAGATATTCCAAAATTTTCAAACATAACATCTACTGTGATAAACTGTTTCGTTTAAATTGAATTCAAGATATGAAAGCGTTTAGCTACTGCCCCAGAGGAAGGTATTATTTGTTCACAAAGTCGTACCAGCAGACCAGAGAACGCTGTGGAGTAAACATCCACGTACAGCTAACAAAACTGTTCGAAAATATATTCTTCACGCGTTGCAAAAATATCTAACGGATGATAAACACAACAAACTTCATTTGGCGTGGAAAAAGATCCTGTGTTTGTCCTTGGACATTATCTGTTCCTCGAAGCTCAAAATTTTCCTCAACCTTCGCATTCGGAAAACTGTCCCAATCTCGGAAAAACATCCACGGACAAACATCCGTGAATATATATCGCGCTAAACAGAGGCTTTTGTTTTTATATGTCCACCTGTATTGAACTTATTTCAGGCGAGAGCTTGTCCTTTTGCTCGCCAGTGTTCGTAATTTTAATCATTTGTGAGTTAGGAAATGTACCTGAGTTAGCTTTCCCTTGTTTAAACTCGTCCAAGATGGCAGGAAATAGAATGCCATAACTAAATGTAAATCCACAAATTACGACGTTGGAGAGAACAGCAGAAAAACACACCAACCAAGACCAACAGCCATCCTTATGAGGAAAAACATTTCTAGTACGTCTGATAACTTGGACAGTCTTGCAACGGTCGTATGTTTCTTCTTCCTTATCCATGATACCAGCACCAAGGCTAAGAAAATTGAAACAGATCACAAAAACTTTGAACAGCACATTACAGAAAATTTCTATGATACATTTTACAAAGTCATAACTGACGTTATCTGAAGAGTGAAGCGCGTGACAGAGTAGAGCGCGTGACAGGAGTGAAACGGATGACTCTGTGTCCCTCAGTAAGATAAAGCTTAAAATATAAAAAATGAATGACGATCTATAACTGAGATGAAAAAGGAATAAAAAATTACTATTTTTTGACACCTGAGCTATTTTCCATTGTTTAGGAAAGGCTCTATTTTCGATGAAAAAGTTAATTAGCCTTTTCAAAGAGGAGCTCTTATTTTTAGGATTTTAGCACTTGTACAGGCATATCGCGTGGCTTTTATTAATGGTAGGTTATGATATAGTCTTGAATGTCCTTTAGTCTCAGTCCTCGAAAACTAATGATAAAATTATATTTTGCTTTTGTTACACATAAAGTACACCCGATTTTACCCGTTACACCAACTGGTGGCTCACTGAGCCTTCCTTAGCTTTTCTGTATATGGAGCGCCTTAACTCAATTTCAAAAACCATAATGTTCAAAATTTGGCCTTAGATCCGCGAGGAGGTGTTTCGCAGTGGTGCCCGCGTCTCGTAAACACCACAAGATTTTCCAGAAGCCTTTTCCACAGGGAGAGAGATTTGAAGTTTTACCTTTTATGTGCGTTACGAGTAAATTTTTCTAAAATTCTTGCTTGAAGTCGTGGCAGGATCATGACCCTTTCTTTGCTATTTTTCAAAATCCAGGGACTCACTCTGCTCTGACCTCCATTACAGACCATTCTAGTTTGATTCAGAATTGAGGCAAATCAATATATCTTAAATCGATCCGGAGATATCCATCTACTCGAAGTAGGATCTTGGTTCGTCCCGTGGCGGACAATCGACTGATTTCAAGATGGCGGCCTGTGGCGCTCTACTAGGACTCGCTTTGGCTTGCCTTTTCTTTACCTTCCTCGCCGATATTTGTCCAACGAAACATGTTCCAACGAAACCTAATAATAACTAAAAGCATAGCTATCAACATCACAAGAAGAAAATTTTCTTCTTCTTCAGTTAGAATTGAAGTATATCGCGATAGGCGCTTAGCCTTTCAAAACAACAAGACATCGTTGCTGACTGCTGGCGGTATAAATCCGAACCTGGGAAAACTCTGCCATTTCAGCATCTTTAAGCTTCCAACCAAAGGGCCTTAGAATTGGCGTTTGGAACATCAACAGGCCAACGGATACTAAGTTTGAGGAACTGAAATTACTTAAGCTAACTTTCTCATTTCATCGACCAGACATCAACTCGGCGCGCGTTTTATTTCTATTCGAAACATTTCTAAGGCAAAATATGTTGGAAAAAATAACATGATAAAAGCCACAAATTTCGTTATTTACCTTTCCTGAGGTTTTGCCTCTTTCTGAAAGAAAGCAGCTGTCGTTGAATTTTAAGATGCCTCGAAATTATTTATGTTTCAATACGGAATAATTCCTGAGACAGAATTGAACCAACCTCTTTAGCTTGAATGTTTTGTCTACCAACTTCAGGTCATGATATACTTTTTCTTTCAAATTTCCTCTCATTCGTGCGCTTATGTGCACATGATTTAAGAACGATAGAGCTTGGAATGCCCTTGATAACTAGGTAAGCAAAGCATTAATTCGTCAAAAAGTGTGTTTTTCAATGGCAAAAAAAAAAGCAGGTTTTGCATGTATTGCGTTTGTAGATAACAGGATTTAGCCCCTAGGATGTTTTGACATCTTAGAAATTACAAACAGCGTTCATGTTTTGATGTTTTGGTCTAAGGTACCATATAAGGAAAACATGAAACCAATATTGTTTTTGTTTTTACAAAGTAGCGCTTTTTCATTGGAACATAAGGGAGACATGTTTTCTACGTTGTAGAAAAAATATCTTCAGTTTTCGCAACCTAAATCTTATCATCATTGGACTGCAGTTGACATGTGCTCGTGCACGTGTACTGACGAGCGAGGATTGACGGTGTGGGAAAGTGCTGGCTGTTGTTCAGGTGACCATCGCCGGATCGGTTGTAAAGGGCTTCTTCAAGAAGACAATTTTCACTTTTTAAGGGGTTAGGTGAACGAGCCCATACAAGGGGAAAACAAAATCCTCTGAAGCCATTCGGAGGGTGGCGTGCCGGAATGCGCACGTTTTACTAATTCTTAAGGATAATTGACAGATTGAGAGCATTTTTTGGTTCTTGTTATACTCTTACATATTTCGAGCAGAAAGGCATGGTTGTCGGCTCGGCAAACTAGCTACAATGCAGCCTTAAGCCAGATTTGTGTTTGAACCCCAACAAGCAGTATGGTGCTTTTCATTCGATCTACCCTGGAATCTCTAAGCAAGCGGGCTTTACCGCTTGGCTACTCATCACTGAGATCATTTGATTCAACCGTGAACGACAGCAGGTACCAGAAAAATCTGGGCACGAATCTCAGACCGATCCAAAATTAACTAAATAACTGAGCTTAAAAACCTGGTGTGCAGTAAAGTCAAACAAAGTCGCCCCTTGTAACGGATAAAATAACGTACGCACAGTAGTGACCACTTAAGCGAAACTCAACTTAGCAACCAAAAGATACCAAGGTATCCAGCAGAGAATCGGTACTTTTTAGTCCCCATTCTCTGCTAGATACCTTAGTAGCTTGTTTGGGTAAAATCTTTGAACGTATTTCGCTTCTAATCTGATAAAGGCATCAACTTTTACGCAATCACGTCATCATCCTATGGCGTGAAAAGGTAATTAAAGAAGCGGTATCCGAAAGAAGTGTACGTGATTGGCGCTTAAAAATACTGATGAGACAAAGCGCTAGCCCAGAGCGTGTTGCAGCTAATGATACAGTCATGTTGAAGAAAAATTTCTTAGTCGATGCTTGCGTATTTAGTTGACTTCATTAATACTAACACGGGCTGCGACGCTTATAGTTTACTAAGGCACTCAACTGGCGGCCTGAGTGTCCAGTTTTCTAATCAATTTTACCCGATTTTTGTTTTCGGATCGGAGACAAAATAAATTCTTGAACCGACGATTTTCTTCCGTTGTGTTTGGAATCTTTGACGGCTGACGCTCGGTGCTATAATATTTGAGCATCATGATACCAGTTATTGGGAATGAACTCGGCGTATTACAACCTACGGTGATTTTCTTTTCATGTTTAACGCAGAGTCCACAATACATGGCGGCTGTCTCAATGATATTTTATGTCGCATTTATAGTTTACACACTGTTCCAGTGTTTTAAACTATATTCATTGAGTACTCATAGGATTCTTTGTCACTGGCCTTCAGATTATCTATATTGGTTCCGGAATCCTCGATATATTTGCGAGAGATTTCAGACATTATAGAAACGATGTGATTAATGCACTGTGTTCAAAATCTTTTTGCGCTACCTCCTCGGCAACGATGATTAAAATCGTGAATAAACAGAGACCGGGGGTAGTGATCATTGTTTACAAATCAAGATAGGAGATGTATATGTGCACGATCCTTCGCAGTAAAGCACTATTTGAGCAATAGTGAAAATCAGACCTGAAAAAAATTTCAGGCCTGTACGGGATTCGAACCACCGACCTCTGCGATACTAGTGCAGCGCTCTACCAATTGAGCTAACAAGCCAACTGGGAGCAGGCCATCAAATTAATTCGACATAAACCCGTAGATGATAAATCAAACAACAACAAACATATGAAACATATGTATAAACTGCGGTTATGAAACGTATATACGTTTCATAACCGCATATGTGGTTTACGAAGTGGTTCGAATCCCGTACAGGCCTGAAATTTTTTTCAGGTCTGATTTTCACTATTGCTCAAATACTGCTTTACTGCGAAGGATCGTGCACATATACGTTTCATAACCGCAGTTCATACATATGTTTCATATGTTTGTTGTTGTAAGATAGGAGATGTTGAACAAGCTGGCAAAGTTTACGAAGTGAAAAATTATTAGGTGTACAATGTGTAGCTGAAAAATGCGAAAGAGGAGGAAGGAGAAATTAGTTTAAAGAGACAAAGACCAACTTTCGTCGATGACACGGTACGAACAAGTTTAAACTCCCTTGAATTTTAACAGGGTTCCGGTACTGTCTTGCGAGTCTGTGAATTTCAGAGGAAGTCCGCCAAGGAATTCAATGAATCCTTGAAGTCCTTGAATTTTTATTTTCTTTAAAGCTTTCTTGAGAGGGGTGGGACATTAACTTTTCCCAAAAACCAACTGTAAATAAGTCAAGCGTTGTGCACAAGGGTCGTTTTGGAAATTAACATGGGGCGCGGTAGTAGATTTAGTAATGCGTTATTGGCCAAGCATGAGGGCTCAAACCTGAGCCAAGTGTTGAGAGCCAAGAGAGAGCTTGCCTGCAGATTACACAACGACTAAATGGCTGCGATGCTGGCCACCGCCGAAAACGAAAAAAAAAAGGAAGGGCTAAGAGCCAATCAGCTCACAGAATTCGCTGCATCTTGCACCGCTTGCGAAGCCAGCCATACAAAAAGGCAAGGTAATACCGGCGTAATATAACTCTTCAAGTAAGAATCTCTCCTAACCTATTCATCTAAGGTAGTCAAAGTTTAAAATGTTAAGAAAGAAAGCTGAAAAAGCAAGGATTCCTCTGTCGCGCTTATTCAGAGCTACAAGTTTGGATGGCCGAGGGGGTGGGCGCCTATTCAAGGAAATGCGGTTTATCGATTACTTGAGGCTGTGCGCGTTATTACGTGTTGTTTCATAGTTTACATTATCTCATATTGCCCAGTTTGTCAAGAAATCAGTCGTCGTCGTGTGTTTACGTCCTATAAAAACATCGCATCGGAAATTTCACGATCTAGCTTCGCAAACAAATGTACTAGCTGCTGTTTTTCCTTGCTTTATTTATTGATTTTTTTTTGAAGCATTTTCTGTTTTGATGTTCTCTTCCCGTCGCAGTTTGTCTTGCGACTTCTAGTAGTAAATGAGACTGTTTTTCAAATTTTTGTCTCAAATGACCATTTATTCCTATCGCTCTGCTGTTGATAGGTGAAGAGCTCAAAGAGCAGAAAAGTTTGAGTCACAAAAATGTCTTCACGTTATATATCACAAAAACGCTCAAGCATTACTCTGAATGCCAAGACTTCAGCCTGAGTGAACCAGAAAGGATGACAACACTTGACAACACTTCCCTGGATTAACCTGTAAATGTCAATGAAAGTAACTATGATATGTATCCCAGAAGCATTAAGGTATTACTCAGAATATCAGGACCTCAGCCTGAAAACACTTCCCTGTATTGACCATGAATGAAAAGCTAAGTTTGTTATATATCCCAAAAGCGCTCAGGCATTACACTGAATGCCAGGACTTCAGCCTGGGTGAACCAGAAAGGATGGACAACACTTCCCTGTGTTAACCATGAATGAAAAGCTAAGCATGTCATATATCCCAGAAGCGCTCAGGCATTACACTGAATGCCAGGACTTCAGTCTAGGTGAACCAGAAAGGATAGACAACACTTCCCTATATTAACCACGAATGAAAAACTAAGCATGTCATATATCCCAGAAGCGCCCAGGCATTACACTGAATGCCGGGACTTCAGCCTAGGTGAACCAGTAAGGATACACAACACTTCTCTAGATTGATCATGAATGGAAAGCTAAGTATACAATGTATATATGAAGTTCATATATTCCTCTACTGCGAGGATCGTGCATCATACGAAAGCTAAGTATGTTAGATATACCAGAAGTGCTCAGGTATTACACTGAATGCCAGGAATTCAGCCTGGGTAAATCAGAAAGGATAGACAACACTTCCCTATATTAAACAGGAAGGAAAAACTAAGTATGTTATATGACCCAGAAGCGCTCGGGTCTTACACTGAATGCCAGGACTTCAGCCTGGGTGAACCAGAAAGGATACACAACACTTCCCTATATTAAACATAAATGAAAACTAAGTATGTTTTATATCACAGAAGCACTCAGGCATTACACTGAATGCAAGGACTTCAGCCTAGGTGAACCAGATAGGATAGACAACACTTCCCTTTATTAACCATGAATGAAAAACTAAGTATGTTTTATATCCCAGAAGCACTCAGGCATTACATTGAATGCCAAGACTTCAGCCTGGGTGAACCAGAAAGGATAGACAACACTTCCCTATATTAACCATGAATGTAAAAACTTAGTATATTCTATATCTCAGAAGCACTCAGGCATTACACTGAATGCCAGTACTTCAGCCTGGGTGAACCAGAATTTAGGATAGACAACACTTCCCTATATTAACCATGAATGAAAAACTAAGTATGTTCTATATCCCAGAAGCATTCAGGCATTATATTGAATGCCAGGACTTCAGCTTGGGTGAACCAGAAAGGATAGAAAACACTACCCTATATTAACCATGAATGAAAACTAAGTATGTTCTATATTCCAGAAGCACTCAGGCATTACATTGAATGCCACGGCTTCAGCTTGGGGCTTGGGTGAACCAGAAAGGACAGACAGCACTTCCCTAGACTGACCATGAATGAAAAGCTAAGTATCTTATATATCTCAGAAGCACTCAGGCATTACTCTGAACGCCAGGACTTCAGCCTGGGTGAACCAGAAAGGATAGACAACACTACCCTATATTAACCATGAATGAAAAATAAGTATGTTCTATATCCCAGAAGCACTCAGGCATTACATTGAATGCCAAGACTTCAGCCTGGGTGAACCAGAAAGGATACACAACATTTCCCTATATTAACCATGAATAAAAAACTAAGTATGTTCTATACCCCAGAAGCACTCAGGCATTACACTGAATGCCAGTACTTCAGCCTGGGTGAACCAGAAAGGATACACAACACTTCCCTATATTAACCATGAATGAAAAACTAAGTATGTTCTATATCCCAGAAGCATTCAGGCATTATATTGAATGCCAGGACTTCAGCTTGGGTGAACCAGAAAGGATAGACAACACTACCCTATATTAACCATGAATGAAAACTAAGTATGTTCTATATCCCAGAAGCACTCAGGCATTACATAGAATGCCACGACTTCAGCTTGGGTGAACCAGAAAGGATAGACAACACTTCCCTACACTGACCCTGAATGAAAAGCTAAGTATCTTATATATCTCACAGGCACTCAGGCATTACTCTGAATGCCAGGACTTCAGCCTGGGTGAACCAGAAAGGATAGACAACACTTCCCTATATTAACCATGAAAAAAAGGTAAGTATGCTATATATCCCAGAAGTACTCAGGCATTATGCTTAATGCCAGCACTTCAGCCTGGAAACCAGTAAGGATAGACAACACTTTCCTATATTAACCATGAATGAAAAACTAAGTATGTCATATATCCCAGAAGCACTCAGGCATTACTCTGAATGCTAGGACTTCAGCCTGGGTGAACCAGAAAGGACAGACAACACGTCCCTATATTAACTATGAACGAAAAACTATAAGTTTGCTATATATCCCAGAAGCACTCAGGCATTATGCTGAATGCTCTATTAATCTAAGAAATATGACAAATAAATATATATCTCAGAAGTGATCAGGCAACACGAAAGAAAAGAATATTATTACAGTATTAAACTTCAAGAAAACAGATTTCTTTAAAATAAAACAATGTTGACTGTGCCATACTACAGTGGGTGCACACTCAAACTCAAATGTTATACATTGCATGCAGAGAACATAAATTAACATCACATAGCTCCTCTTCAAGGAGAAACAGCAAATCATCTCTTAAACCCTTCCATCTGAAACAGACAGAAAAAAAGCAGTGAATTTAGTTTCCACCTTTATAATCCAAACCTACCATATTTCTGATGGTAGCTGTCTGTCAAACTAAGTATCCCAAAGTAAGATTTAAATGTGTTCCAATAGAAAGTGAAGTACCATACTGCAAGCTGGACTTTTTTATGCATGTTAATACAGAAATGCAGTGTTGTACCTACCCCCCAATATTTGCCTTGCTCTTTGGGAAACATTCAGCACAGGCTTCCTCGCGAGGAACATCAGGACAGGCACATTCCTACGAATAAAGTGCATGTATAACTTAAAAGTGAGCTAAAGTCATGTAATGTTCACTACTATTTGTAGATATATAATCACTGTTCCCCACAGATAAAATATGTTCATTTTTATGGAGAGATTTCTGCCTTTCCATAAAATCAAGAAAGCCAAGAAAGCTCTCACTAATTGATTACAAATAAATTGTATCAAAAATACCAAAAATCTGAATATGTTGTGTGTTATTGTAGAATTCTGCTATGATGCATGTCATTTAGCAATTGCAGGTATAACTTTGCAGAATACACAGCACACTGTGTCCAATCCTCGCTTGCAAAGTTCATTGATCTGATTAGTCAGCAACGCCACCTTTTTGCTTGAGTAGCATTATCAGTGCTTTGTAATCAAAAGTAACTGTCATGAAAAAAGACAAGAAGATAATATCAAGTTGAAATTTAATTAGCTAAGCCACAGATCTTAAATGGTAGACTTTCTATTGAACAACACTTTCCAAGATATTTTCTAACACTGCCAAGCATAAAATGAATTCAATAATACTATAACATGGCTAGACATGTAACATAAAAACCGTCATTGCAAAAATGAAAAAAAATAATAAGATTAAAAATATATAAAAAGTCAAGATTGGCAGTCATAAATAACCTGCAAATTTAACTTTAAAGCATCTTCCATCATCCACTATTCCAGTTTTCTCAATGGCATCCCTCTGGCAATTTATATCTTTTATCGTAGAAAAATAGAAATGGAATAAATCATTATACTGTCAAGACCCTATCAAGGAAACAAACCGGAAATTTCTCTAGATGTAGTTGGATTTTTTTATGAAATTTAACGGCAATTTTCCTGCCAAGTAGAAATGAGTTCTGACACACCACAAAACCAACATTCACAACAAAACACAAGACAGCAAATACACTTTTTCCAATCTTAATAAAAATATTGTAGAGACCCAATGTCTCTACTCCGTTATCAAGGGCAACCAAACTCTTGACATCACAGGCGTCCCAAGTTCACGTCTCGAGCAAAAGCGAAGGATTATTTCTTGAAAGCGTCGCGCGTTGTGTGACGCGGTGTTAAGTTACGCGAGCAACCGTTGAGAATTTGAATGCGTAAAATGTTCATATTTCGGAATATTTAGTGTTTTAACTGGACAATATATTATTTCCCATACTATTCCTTATAACACATTCAAATTCTCAACGGTTGCTCGCGTAACTTACCGTAACACCGCGTCACACAACGCGTGACGCTTCTAAGAAATAATCCTTCGCTTTTGCTCGAGACGTGAACTTGGGACGCCTGTGTTGACATGCGTTGAATTGTATCGTTGTTTCATTCAAACTATCAAATAATTAACTAACAATTTATCCAACGAACAAAAGAACGATTCAAAGTTTTCCGTACCCTGGAGATAACGGAGAAAGTAAATAAACTAAGGGAAAACAAAATACAAACGTGCCATCTGCTTTTCTCCTCAAACTCAACAACAAAGAGAAAAGGAAAAACAGTCAATGAGGTCAGCGGCTCAGTGTTCTAAGCCGTCTCATAGTGTCCACTTGAAACTAACAAATATAAACTTTATGACTTACGCCGGTTCGTCCTAGCTTGGAAATGCTAAGTAACGTTTGCCAAGCTTGGTCCAAGATCCTCGACTGCAGTTTGAAAAACAGCAGGGTCCAGTCTGAGAGAATGCAAAAACTGAGGGTTACTGTCCCCCAGCCTTGCTTCCAACGCTTGCAGTAGGCTGCTGCTGTTGATTCTAATTTTCTCAGCGATGTCGCTGAGCATTCGCCCCACCTTAGGACTGTGGACCTGACCTGCGATTACATCTGATCGATGTCCATACATCCCCGGCGACCTTCTCCTCCTTCTCCTTAATTTTAACTCTGATGCTGGTCTTACTTAGCTGAGTCTTTTTATTTCTTCTGATAGGGAATCTAGCTGACTCCACGTTTGATTGAGGTCGGCCTTTAGTCGATCGTTTTCAATTCGAATAGCTGCGGAGGTATCACGAGCAGCTTTCGGCTCTTCGCGAAAGTCATCGCTTGGTCGAGTCTTGCTAGTCTCCGTTTTGATTTTAAGCGAATTTATTTTATCGACCAAACAAAGATATTTCATCACTTCTCCTCCTTTGAATTTCTGCCGGAAGATGGCAGAAACAACTCCAAAGAGAGAGGCGATGGCCACTTTGTTGTTCTGGGCATATCGGCATCCAAGCCTCCCCATTTTTCAAACTGAATCCGATAGCTGGACCGTACAAAACTCGCTTAGAAAATGTGCCACTGACAGGCTATTTCAGAAAAACTTACTGACCCCTATGCCACATTTCTTGAAATTTAAGATAAACCATTTCCTTGGCTCACCTGTAGAAGGAGAATGCAGCAATTCAACCCTTTGAAGTTTGAAGGGATCCATAACTGCACTCGACCGCGGGAAACTAAACTTTCCCGCTTTTGCCTATGCATATTAATATGAAATCCAATCTCGAAATGTCAACAGTCGCGGGCGCCGATGTAATTGACATTTCCCCCTTTTTCGCGTTAATTTTAAAGCTTTGGATTGAAGACTATCTAGAAAAGCTACGATATGCCTTTATACCGTCGAGGAAGAGGCGACATAGAGATAGAGAGATTCTTAGAAAATACGCAAGCAGGTTCTTGGTCAAATTGCTAGCTTCAGTCAACAATGGGAGACCCAGAATACAAACCCGGACGACTTAGAAAACGCTGTTGATCAAATGACCGAGATCTGAACATTGGCGTTCTTCATCAGAGTGTACCTACTAACAGCGCTGCAAATAATTCAGTTGTTGGCCTGACGAGTATTTTATATACGATATACGAACACATCTTTGTACGTGACTCAAAGGTTTAAATACAGAGAGTGCCTGTTCTTTTGAATACCAATGCCCAGTGAGCAGCAGTGGCAAAAAAGGTCGTCCTCGTTTAGAAATTATGAAGGATCAACTGGAATTCTTGCGAAGTAAACACTTTCTCTGGGCTGGCATTGCTAAATTACTGGGAATTTCTGAGAGAACTCTTAGAAGACGAAGAGAGCCTTTGGACTCGAAACGGACGGTTTTACTGAGATTTCAGAGAGCAACCTTACAGGTGTCGTTCAATCAGTGAAATCGCTTACTCCCAATATTGGCCAGAGTCGCATGCTAGGTGCATTGAGGAACAGAGGTCTGCACGTGCAGCGCTGGAGGGTCCGCGAAATAATGAGGAAAATGGACTGAATTATTTGCAGCGCTGTTAGTGGGTACACTAATTGAAGAGACTCGCGTCATTCCTATAAAATGGTTAAACGGAAAACAGAATGCGAGCAGTTTCTTATTTTTCTTAAATATAGTGAGGTCACCCGTATCCTGTGAGCATGGAGAAGCCGCGAGACGCGTGACTCGTGTGTCGCGTCTTTTTGCCGCTCCACGCTGTCGGAGTTGAGCAAAAACAAGAAACTTTATTACTGATGGGATACAAGAGATTCAGGTTATCTCGATTTATCTAAACACATTTACTTACATGGTAAATATTTGTTTATAAATCTATGAACTGATGCCGATTCTTTTTGGGACAAAATACCAAGCAAAACAAAAGTTATCTAGATCTTCAAAACAAAGCATGCTTTTGCACAAAGACTGAGAATCGTAATGCATATTATGATACTTTAAAGTGCACCTACACCCAAAAAATTTTTTTCGCTTAACGAAGTAAGCTTATTTTTTTGAGTATTTCTGCGCAAAATTTTTTTTATTTGCTCAAATCTTCAATTTTCTATGCCCAGTCAAAATACGGAAAATCGGCCGCCATCTTGCCCCACGACCGAGTTTAAAGAGGAATGGCTCTAGTGGGTAATGTGACGTCAAATCGAGAACACGAAAGTCTGCTTTTCACACATTTTCACTTGTTTGGGAAGGTTGTAGTCGATAATTGTCCGAAAATATGCCGACTAAGTGTGTTGTAGAAGGATGTAGCAACGTGCGAAATTTGCAAGAGGGTATCGCGCTCCATACAATCTTCATACAACACACCTAATCGGCATATTTCGGACGATATCGACGACAATCTTCCCAAACAAGTGAAAATGTGTGAGATGCAGACTTTCGTGTTCTCGATTTGACGTCACATTACCCGCTAGAGCCATTCTTCTTTAAACTCGGTCGTGGGGCAAGATGGCGGCCGATTTTCCGTATTTTGACTGGGCATAGAAAATTGAAGATTTGAGCAGATAAAAAAATTTTTGCGCAGAAATACTCAAAAAAATAAGCTTACTTCGTTAAGCGAAAAAAATTTTTTGAGTGTAGGTGCACTTTAATGATTATATTCGAATGTTCCCAAAAATCTTCTGATAATCTGCCCCCACCCACCCAACACCCTCCCCCTCGCCACTGAGCCGTACTGTTTTCACTTAGCGGCTGGTCAGCGGTCCGTTTATGAGGTAAACATGGCGATCGCTTCGGGATCGCCGTTCTTGTCGATCAGAAAATAAAAAACCCAGCATGATATTGGCTCGAAGATGAAGCAGTTGTGTTATTTGATTCGTACTTCACATTCGAGTCGAAGCTTGGGTGACGCAAGTTATTTCTTATGATGTCATCGGCAAGGGGAATTCGAATACTAGTTGTAGTGTTTGAATTGTTGGAAAAAATGGTCGCACGAGAATGTAGGAGTGGTAACTTCAACAAACAGTTGCAAATTTTACTGCTTGAATTGAAAGCTTAAGAAAAGTTCATTTTAATTGCTTTCGTATGTATTTCTGACGGTTTTAGACCTACCCTCTCGATTTATATCTGCTACGCTTCATGTTGACAAGTCCCTCAAAATGGCGGCCAAACTTGGAGATTGCCGAATATCAGGTAAGTTCGCGGAGTTATAAAGTTTTCGCAAAGGTTGGGCCGCAAATTTTTTCTTTAGTTACCTTTTCTATGGAATCTACTTTTTAGCTATGTTAGTTGGATTAGTTAAGAACGTCTCACTTTTTAAAAAATGTACCTTGAATTTGTTCGGTTTTCGCGTGTGTGACTTAAGTGAACCGATAAGGTGTCATTCAAGTCTTCCTGTTTCCTTGATTGAAAATGTGATGTACACGAAAGTCACCTCGATGGATAAGATAGAGTTAATATACGTGGCTGTGGTATTTTTTTTTTTTTTTTTTTTTTTTTTGCTGAGTTCCGTAGTTTTTTGTAAATTGTCCTCCAAAGTTGTCTCAAATTACAGTCTTGAAAAGTGTCACGACAGTTCTTCGCTCGAGTGAAATTTAACTTCCGGAAAACTCTGAAAAATAAAGAAATCCGATCAAACGGATTGTGGTTTTAGTATAGGTACACAAATGAACGAAATCTGTGTCTCAAACAAAATTGACCGGATCGCTCTTACAGAGACTCTAGATCTCTTAATTTCATAGCGCGCGGAGCCAGCGCGTGAAGCCAGCGCGCGAAGCCAGCGCGCGAAGCCAGCGCGCGAAGCTAGCGCGCGAAGCCAGCGCGCGAAGCCAGCGCGCGAAGCCAGCGCGCGAAGCCAGCGCGCGAAGCCAGCGCGCGAAGCCAGCGTGAATCCCACGCGCGCGAAGCCAGCTTGAGGGAGAGCCCCATACCCATGGAGTATGGTCAACCTCTTTTCGTGCCGAGCGTACGTACGTACGTACGTACGTACGTACCTTCAGATTGCACGAGTAGGGTAGGGAAGACTATCAAAACGAAGGGAGGGGTGTCTCAGGCGAGTCTTGGCAAATGCACATCTTTTATGTTATCATTAATATTACGAACTTGGGAGCTCTGCTTTTAGGCTTGGCTAAATCTACGAAATGTTCAGCAAGCAACCGTAGACGATAATCCTACTCTTGTACGTTGGATCAGCAGTGATCTAATCGGCCCAAAATAACGAATATAAATATAGAAGCAAGACCAATACAACGTAGTTAAGCTTTAAGACGGAGCACTATATTTCGGTTGGCAAAACCAGCCTTCTTCAGGTGCAGTGGGAATTGACATAGAATTAAGGTGGTACTTAGATAGCTGTATGATGTAAAAGCGGAAATACGTAAAACTAGTTTGATTGACACTGAGATAAAAATAGAAGTAAAGAAGGTTAAATTGAATAAATAAAATAACTAGGAGTAAAAGTAGTGGAAGGAAAAACACTAATACATTTCTTCGCGCGTTAAGGCCATCGGGATAAATAGTATTGCCTCTTGAAATTAAAAAAGCTTCCCTGGCCTTGCGGATCGACTCTCTCTTGGAAAACACTTTTTCGATGGCGATAAGCTCCATGTCGTGAGCAGAGTGGTTGGGAGAGGAAAGGATCCGGAAGTGGTCTGCGACTGTTGTAGGTTTAGATTTAGAGTTGGGTTTATATATATTATATTTTGTTACAGCCTAAATGAAAACCAAGTTTGCTATGTATGCCGCGTAGGTTGACTAATGGAAGTCACCAGAAATCCCGCCCGCTGTTCGAAGTGTTCAATTCATCACACGCAACATGAATGGATAACCTTTTTCATTCTTTTCTTGATTGAACCTAACCACACTAAAACTGAAACAAAATCGCACAAATAAACTTGATATTTAAAACTTAAGGCTGTCTACAATGTTACTTGATTAATTTTTCGCGGTCACGCGTAAATATGCCGAAAAACATCATTAATTATACCATTAATGGCTGCAAGATTTCCTGTATAATTTTTTTTAATGCCATTGATTTCTATATAGTTTTAGAGATAATAAAGGCAATAAATTATTTAGGTATCACGTGTATGACTGATTACATGCCAATCAAAATATGTAAAAAATTAAAGTGCGCGTTATCAGTGCAACCAGACCGTAAGTGAAACCATATATCTTAAAAGGAATAGTTGAGACGAAGATAAGTTTTGTCAGTGACGTTACAGTTCCAGGTTACCGTGTAAAATTCGAGGAACAACAAGGAGTCCTTGAAATAACGCGTAACTCTGGAGCTCCTCCGTGAAAGCTTGGTCAAAATACTCTCTATGCAAGTGTTGCTTTACTCCTAAGCCACAGGAGACTGAAAAAGAAAGCAATTTCGTGATAGATCGGCAGTAAACTTCAAGGAACACCGCCCGACTATGATAACACCTGTTTGCGGAAGTATTGTAAGTAAATGACCGTAGGATTTTTTAACTGCGTATATTTAATCTTTTCGGTACATTTTTTCATAGCTCAAATAGTTTTCAGTTCTTACGTACTTTGGTGCCGCTGTAACTTTAAAAGCTCATCAATCCAACTTGCCAAATTTCTCGTTCATTTAAGGAGTATTCCCACGTTTCAGAACACTTTTTTATTCGCACTGGAAGATCACGAAGACAAGTACTCAAACCTGAATCTGTTGTAACGTCGTCTACAGGGATATCAGTTTGCTAGGAGAGACAAAATAAATGCAAATTTTTAAGTTTTAGGAATTGCAAACAGAAAGCCTAACAGTTCTCTACAGTAAAATAATTTCCCGTTCTGTGCTGGCCCCGAGGAAAATTTCATTTTTCTCTCTTGCTCTCTTGTAAATCCACCTCATTTTGTCTCAACAGCGCCACGCTACCCCTCCCCCCTGAAGATTTATTTTGGTAATGTGATAAATGAAATTTCTGATGCCATGCTTTTACAAACGAACCCATGGCATGGCGAATAAAAATGACCAAAACCATCTCCCACAAGGGTTATTTCGCCTCGTTTCGAATTAGAAGATAAATATGGAATAGCTGGGAATCTTAGAAGACAAATAATACATTTGTGCACAATTAATTCGCTCCGGTTTAAGATGGCAATGTAGCTCCTGGATACTAATGCAGATAAATCCAGCTTCTTCCGCTCAACAGCCTTTTTATTCAGCCAAAGGGACATGAGAAGGCAGAAAATAAACTTGCGCACGATTGATTTAGAAAAAGGGACTGTGATTTAGGAAAAGGGAATTCTGCTACCAAAACAAACTTTGAGAGACGAAATAAAGGCAGAACTTGCCCTTATCGATAACAGATATTATGATAGACCAGAACTCATAACCACTCAATTCAAGTGATAAAATTTCAAAATTAGATAGAGTCTGGTACCGATAGTATCAGAGTCACTGGATGGCAGAACAGAAAGAGGTAAACTGTTGGCGCGATTTAATGCGACAAAATTAATTATTGAGCGAGAAAAATCCTACTTTGTAGCAATTCACATTAATTGGTAGAGATGGTAAAGGGAGTACCGGGTTTTAACAGGAAGCTTTAACGCTGTAATGGAGCTTGTGACAATACCGAAAATTTGGCTCAAGGACAGTAATACGATTCGGGTACTTATCTTAAGAGAGAGCCTATTGAAAAAAATGAATTCTGCTATTGAAAGCGTTAAAGACATATGAGACAGGAAGGCTTGGAGTTATCACCGACTGAGTACAGCAAATATCCATATTCAATAGAAATGCACTAAAATAAAGAGATGAAGATAATCAGGAAAGTATTGGTCATAAGCAGGAAGCTCTAATGTTGCTCAGGAACTTTTTACAATTCAGTATGTTTGTTCACGTTGAGCGACATCCAATCGTCATGCCTCTGTGGGGAATCAAATGAAACCAAAACTTCTTGCTATTGATAGCATTAATAGCATCAGAACAACACAGGAAGACGTTGAAATAGGTAATTATTACGCAATATTTCGAATGACCACCAGGACGTTGGCGATGCTCATCTGATTGGGGTCTCAGAGATCACGGAAAAGAGGCGGTTCTCGTTGATTAAAGAATATTCATTTTCAATCTGTCATTGGCCTGATAAGCTGGCGGCCTTTCACTGAATTGTCTCCTTTTTTATTTTTCGCTTTAAAGTAAGTTTCTCAGACGTAATAGTCTAACAAATACTGATTCTTACACCGTTAAAAATAATATTATTTTGTAAATTCAATCTTATATTCATGTTAAGTCATATATTCAGCATTTGGCCTATACCTGCTTGCCACAATATTTCACATGCAATGCATTTCACACCGAATAAAAAAAATCAGGAAAACTATACATAAGAGTCTGAAGAGTATATATGTGTCAATGAAAATAGAACGAACTCTGGGTTGAAATTCTGCTTACAAAAAAAATTCTAGTTTGTTTTTTTCCTGCTTGAGTGAAAAAGTACAATCAGATTTCTTGATTTCTTCAGATTAGAACTGTTTGCAAGCTATAACGCGTTAATTACGTTACGTTTTAGTCATCCTCAGTATTATTACTTTTATCACTGTTTTTGTTCAGTTATAATTACAATCATCATTTCATCATTGTAACAATAATAATGATAATAATTATTATTTATTATTATTATTTATTATTATTACTATTATTATTATTACTACTATAACTATATGACGTTTATGCCTCGCTAACAATATAGCTACGTGTCAATATTCTACTTTTATCAGTCTATGGTGAAAATTATTCATTTAGCTAATCGCTGCATATAACACAATTTTAATTACAGGTTGAAAGGAAATGGACGGTACATTTCAATAGCACCAAGTCTGATTTGTGAACATCGCTTAAATTCGAGACTGTTAGTATAGAACTTCCCTCCAATAGCAGTGACTGGATATATAATCACTAATTGAAGTTCACTGTAACCGGCATAGACATCGATTAAATAAAAAAACACATTAGTTTAATTAATCTTTCGCGGTACAAATTATTAAGTTTTAATTCGGTGAGAGTTTTTTAAATCCAGGAGAGGGTTAGTCGAAAAATAAAGGAAAAAAGGTAGAAAAACAATGCTTTACCCACCACTTTTTCCTGGAAGCAAATTAAAGCACACTATACGATCAGAGTGGATCTCCGTTTACATGAAAAAATTGTCTACATATGCGTTACAAAGAACAAGATTTTCCTATTTATTGGCTCTTTCACAAGGATGAATTTAAAACACACGTCCAAACCATAAGCTTTATTTTGGCGAAGAAAAAGATTGAGGTCGGGGAAAGTTAGTAACATCTCTTTCCTACATTCGCTGAGCGACCGTTTTGGTAAGGAAAAAATTATTCTGACGCATAGGCGACGCTTCCGTTTTTGTCTTCGATACGAAGCTACTTTTTTGTTTTCACTTTTCTTTTATCAGCTTTTCACACTCATAAGTTCTATTTACATATGGACTTGAATTAGGAGACATTTCGAAATTAATGATGTAAAAAATGAATAACAAGAATGTGAAACCTTTTAGCAGGTTTCGATAAGAAAACCCGTAACGCTAAAGAATTCTACTTACTGAAGATATAAACAATACCCGCTAATGTAAAAGTGGTTTTTGAAGTGGCAGCTGCAAAGCCCGATTTTGAAACGACAAAAAGTGTTTCGAATCGGAAGCGGTAAAAATTTCGCATTTTGAATGGCTAATCAAATAAAGAAAACATCATCCAAAGTGACTTCAAATCATGAGCATGAAACAAAGACAATTTAATTTACTTTGCATGAAAATTAATAAATTTCTGGTTTAGCGCTAGGAAAATTGATGTTAACACGTTCCTAGGTATGATCTGAGGTGTTTCGACTATAAAATATGAAACGTTATTGGCTGCTCCGTCGAGCAATTAATCAATACTGGCTAATACGTTTCCTTTCTTGCTGGTTACTAGAGGGTAAACAAAAATTGTTGTGTCAACCAGCCGCGCTGTTCCTCTAGATCGATTTTTCTTTTCTTTATTTTCAGTTTAATGTGCCCGGACTTACGATTACGAAACGTATTGGCCGCATCTTGTGAGCATTCTAATTACTGTAATAGGGGAATCGCAGACGGTATGTTTATAAAAGAAATCGTATAGCTTTTTACGAGGACAATTCTTGAGTTAATTTGCAATTCATGAACATTCTACATGCAAAGCTGACGAGTAATTGTGAACATAAACACATTAGCCAACCTGGATGGTCTTCGCGTTTTTTGTGGAATACAAGTCAATACGGCAGTTGGTCGAATTTCCCCGTCCATTCTTTCATTTTAACGTGACACTTTCCTTTGCGCACTCTTTCATCGCCGTAGCCTAGAGGTAGGAACTGGATTCAGTAAGTTAACTACATAAACGCCAGCTCTTAATGCTAACTTCGCTTCGCATTGAATATTATTCAAGTCTACCATATTATAGTTAGAAAGATTCCGATATTAATTCTCTGCCGCTGTTATGTATCGGTCACAATTTTTAGCACAACACATATGCTCACTGAACAATGTCGATGAAAACTGCGCCGTCCCACATTTAGTTGATCTCAGGCTAAATAATTCGGGCAAACTCTTAGGTAACACTACAGATTATTGAAATTGCTTTCGATTGCATTTTTCTCGAGGGATAAAATTTATAATGAGATCCAGTACATTTAATATGGGCCACAAGGAAAATGTTTAACGGAACGAAAAAAAAATTAAGAAGTCAGGAGCTTAACAGTTATGTAAAAAGGAAGGAAAAGACACTTGGATTGATTACACAGCTTCGTAATAAGTTAATCTTGAAAGGGGAAGTACAGACAAAAAATTATTCCCAAGTTTCATTTAAATTTTTCTTAATTCTTAAAGCGTTAGATCAATAGAACGAAAGAATATTAAATGCAGTAGTTGCTATCTGACCATGATTAAGAATTAATTAGGGTAGAACCTACTCAAAGGCTTTTCTCACGACAGCATTATCAGGCTCCATAGACGTAGTTTTAATCGCAAGATAAGAATGACCACCAATTGGCATTTGAAAGTGAATCTAGATGCTTTTATCGGTTGAATTTTATTCCGAACACGACTAAGTGACCATTGACATTTGTTGGACATCCAAAAATCAATTGCTTGATTGAAAGAACGTTGACCGCAAAACTGTGCGTGATCGGCACTTAGTGAGTGGGAGGGTGGGGTAGGGGAAGTCTTTGTCTTCTAATTCCGAATCAAATTAGTTAATCAACTCACTAAGAATCTATTCTAACAAAAGAAAAAAAAGTACCTAGTGTAGAGTTCCCTTGCATTTGGATGGTAAAAATAACTGTAAAGGGTAGGAGGACAATACAAACTATCTCATTGTCAAAATATAACAGCCATTACTCTGTATTATGTTTCTTTAAACCTCTTTTAGACGTTTTCTGTGCATACTCCACTAAGAAAACCCGAAACAATTATGACTGAAAGTGACCAACTAAATTTGAAAAAAAATGTCTTTCCGAACGTTAGCGTGAGTGTTTCCTCTCTGCTACCTTGAACTAGCCTGACACCTGCTTTTTCTGTTTGCCACATACGTCAATGGTCGGATTAATTTTTAAAACTTTAAAGTATACTTCCTGTTTACCTTCGCAAGCATTCAATCCGGTGCCTCCAGCCTGCCTGTTGACGAATCAGATGTCCATTAGGTATTTGATATCAGACGATCGCTTTAAAATAGCGTACTGGTGTCGATTTGACTAATCGGCGATGGTGGTTTAGCGTGGTCTGTACTCTTATCGACAACGATATTCGTCATCACACTGGTCAAAATCTGTTCTGGACTCTCGAGGCGCAGCCACGATATCAAAGTCAAATAAAACGATTCTTTCAGAGTGTGACACGATGACTCGAGCAGCTTTGTTTGTACTCTTATCGACAACAGCAAATTGGCTAATCAGATTGCGGCATTGCTTCTAATTATGGTAAAATTCCCGTTTGGGAAGTCTATAAACGATTAAAACACTAATATATCTGTATGCAGGCTGATTTTGATTCTATCTGGGCTGGATAGTCAGTATTTGTCGAGTTCCTTCCAGGCAGAAATCTGGAAACAGTTGACTCATGTTTTACAAGTTGGAAATTTCTGCCTTTTTAGATGTATAATAGACACGCTTAAAAGAAAAACAAACAAAACAAAAAAAAACACAAAAAGAAAACTCACCAAAGAAAACACACCAAAAAAACACACATAGTTTGCAGCCAGGTTCCTCGACTCGCAACGAACGCCGGCAAATTCTATTATTTTCTCTGAACGAGTTCCTCAATTTCTACGATGCCTTAATATTAAACTTACATAAAAGTCCTCATCCCTCTGTCTTATTTCATATCATAATTTATTGTGTTCTCAAACAATCGCTATCATATACTGATCAATCATTTATTGAAAAAGACTCCTTTCTCGAACACTTGTGTACGATTTGTTTTATGCCGTGCCATCGAAAACACAGCATTTAGAGAGCCGTTGCAATTGTATATTCAACGGTGTTACTTGTAATCTTCCGCCATCTGCGATGTACGTGATCCTATCCTCGCCGAAATTTAACAAGCGGTGCCATAACGTTCTCGTTCCTTTCACCAGTTGGACTACAGTCATTAAATTTGAATTGACGTACGTTCCTTGCATTCTATCATAAGTTGTGGTGAAAAAATGTTTTTAAAGAGCTTTAATGACAGTGATTAATTCCTCATTACCATTTATGATAATTAATGACCGAAAATGATGCTTAATAACAGTAAACTATGTTTGGTGAGAGTGGGTGGTGTATTAAGCTGAGTTATTGCCAAGGTCGTTGAATAATGCCTCCCTCCAGTTCGGCTTCGGTTCATCTCTTGGCGAAGCCTAGTTAGAGGGAATGCTGTCTCTTTACGTCGAATGACACCTAATAGGGACGTTAAGCAAACCACAACGCCGACGGCGACGGCGACGAGGACGTGTAAAAACAAAAGATCTCATTGGCAGAACAATAGCTCAGCAAGTACGTTTGAAACTTTGTACGTTTCTTAGCTGTCCCATGCAAAACAACAGCGTGAAATCGCCAAAATTTGCGTCGTTTGCGAGCCAAAACCGCGACGGCAAATTATTTTAATTTTTTTTTGGAACTTAACGGTACTTTTATACTTTATGCTGACGTTGAGATGTGGTATCGTACGAGATGGTAAACTCATGCAGCCATTTTTTAAACTCTAATTTAAAATAGCAATTCATTTTTTTAATCGAAGTCTTCCTTCACGTTGCCGTCCTGACTGCTTAAGGTCCCTAATGACGTCGAAGAACGCCTAATGAAGGCGAATGATATCTCATCGCTGTACATGATGTCTACGGCCCGAAAACGATTTTGAATAAAGTATGTGCTATGTCGCATTATGTGTGCATGATATATAGTGGCATGGTGTTAACTAGTTGTGCAACACTTTTCAGTGGTATAACCATAGATTGAAATGCCACTTGTTTTTCCTTGCCGCACACACTCACCAAATAACTAACTATTATGCCATGAGAAAACCTTTAGCTCGCGGGATATCCTATGGTATACACTCCAGTTAGTATTTGTGACTCTTCACGAACAACTCAAGGGCACGGTAATATTTTGCGCTTAGAAATAGGCAGTGGATGAAAAGACACCACGGGGTGTCTGATAACACGACTAATTAAGATTTTTCCTTTATATTCTTCAGGAAACATTGCCTGGAGACTGCACAACAATGTCAAGCCTCAACACTACCTCCAAACCATCAAACAGCGTTTTAGCCGATGACTCGCCCTCCTTTAACCACTTGATTCCAATTGACATACCTCCTATAACTTTGGGAATATTGATTCTTTTGGCCAATGGCCTCGTCATAGTTTTGGTAGCAAGGAAACAGCGATTAAGAAGTTTAACAAACCTGTTGTTGTGTAGCCTGGCTTTATCAGACCTCCTATCCGGGGTGATAAGTATACCATTATTCCTGATGTGCAACTTATTGCGCAAGCCGGGCATCTGTATCGCTGAGGATCAAATGTTGCGATTCACGTCGATTTCCACCGTTTCTCACATTGTGGCTGTTACTGCAGACAGGTAAACATAAACCCTCTTTGCAACTGCAAAGAGAAAATTAAGCAAGAGAGGATAAGGATGGAGACTGATTTTTCCAAGATGGCGCATTCAAAAGAAAAGTTTTTCCTTGTAAGGGGGTTTTAACTCAAAATTATCACTCAGTTTGTGTTGTTTTAAACGCAAAAAAGACATGAAAATTGACCGCATCAAATTTAACTACAAGCGTTACAAAAGAATTATTTGAAGGGGAACCAGAGCTGCCTTTCATACTCTTATTAAAACTGTTTTACCAGTGACGATAAATAATAGTTGATTTAATTCTTGAACAGTGGCAGTGACTTAAAATTAAGAGTTGAAGAGCCACCTTAACTATTGCATTTGATTCTATAACTGTTAGGTATCTCGCCATTATTCATCCCTTGAGGTACAAGGCGATATTTACCCACTCAAGATGCGTTTCTGTCACGCTGAGTATCTGGGTGTTATCAGCTACCGTGGCTATGGTCCAGCTGAGTTGGATGAACCCATTTGATCACGACGTAAATCAGGACCCTACCCCTGATATCATGCGAAAGGAAAACATTTATGATGTCACATGCGTCCTTGCCTTCATCATCGTGCCGTTAGTCTTTATGGTCTTCGTCTATGCCAGGATCTTCCTTGAAGTCTCGCGACAGATCGCCTCCCTCCGAAAGCAAACTGTGTCTGATAGCCAGGATTCTCGAAAGCTGAAATACGCCGAAAGGAGAGTTATTATGACTTTTTCAATGATGTTACTGGTGTATACCGTTTGCTGGCTGCCATACTTCATCTTGCGACTGAATGACCTAACTTACATTAATGATTTTATCATATACGTCATCTTGTGGCTGCGATTTTTGTCGTCCTTTCTAAACCCATGTTTATACATCTTTGGAAAGAAGAATCTCCGATTCGCTTTAAAGTGGTCAGTGAGGAGAGATAAACGGTACCAGAATGAAGACATAATTCCACTCGATCGTGTGGGGGCTCCAGTATAACAATACGAAAAGGAAACATTTAATCTGTAAATCTGCAGAAGAGGCAACATATATAGATCCAATCAGGGAGTCGACTTAGTGGAAGATGTTAATTCCATGTCATTTATATATATTTTTCAATTTAGATAGAATCAAAAGTTTTATCACGTTTCCCAAGGCTTCAAAACTGTGAATCATAGCTGACGGAATCATATTGCTGGGCCGTTTTTACCAACAAGACTAACATCTTCACGAATTCTAGTTAGTTTGCAGAATACAATTAACAATTGACCACCGATAAGTATTCTAGGACACTTGTACGCGAACGTAGGAGCCCCACTGGAAAACATGACCCATGCCCAAGCCAAATTGATAGAGAATGATATATGGGCATGCGTAGATGTGGAATTTCTCTTCGAGCGTGTAATTCGATATCGAGTTGAACAAGGGAAGAAATATTTCATATCTGCAAGCAATCATGTATCATTTTGTTTACTATGCAAACACCATGGGCCTTTCCTGATAAGAAAAGTTTAGTGAACGTGAACGCTTTTTCACTCTCCGCGATTCGAGAAAAGTGTTGCCGCGTCGCTTTGTCAGTTTTTGAATAAAACTTTTCGCGCGTTGATTTTGCTTTTGCTTTCATGTAAGCAGAATGAATTCCAAAAAATATTTCTAACCGAAAATAAAGATGTTTACAAGTCTAGTGTGCAACGTGCAACCATCGAGTTATGGATGCACTTAATGTTGATTTGTTTCGGGAGAAGAAAATCAGTTGGCGGGAAATTTAACATAAACAATAATTTTAATGGAACACGATCGCTAACACATACATAGAGCGCATGGAATAAATTAAAAGCTTGCACAGAGTCATAGTCGGTCATGCACGCAATGTGGATGTAACTAACAATTATTCCACGAGCGCGCGTTGGATATGAAACGATAGATAGCTATAATCATCTCATATCCAACAAGCGCGAGTGGAATAATTGTTTTATTAAAAACGTTAAAGGACATTATTAAATTTTATTAAATTTTTAACTCTCTTTTAATTTTAAGCTGACACGTACGCTAACCATATTTGTAGATTATGGTATATCTAGTTTTTAATAATCGCTAATACATCAACACTTATAAGGTTTGCTAAACATTTAAAAAGCCAGTTGCACTCGGCAATCGCCTCGTTCAACCTGATGTATAAAGTCTAGAGAGCAGGCCAGCCAAACCTGAAACTTCTTGAAATATGTTATTGAATAAATACTGAAAAAGACAAAGGCCGTGAAGAGTATTCTCCTCTGTAGAAATCATGCTTTAGACGTATCTTCCACGTTGCAATATTTTTAAGTTTGAAAACAATCGCACAGGTTACCGGGGCTCATAAAGATAACTCACAAAAACAAATCCCAGACTCAGAAATATTTGAACAGAGGAATTCTAGACTTTCACACCGACAAGAGTTTTTTTGATCAGAGATGTTGTTTGCAGGAACCAAAATTTTTCAACGGGCCATTCGCCACCTCATCAAGTGTTTGTGAGGTCAATAATCCTAAAACAATGCAAGTTTTAAAGAACTAGTTCTGATGGAGCTTACTCCTTGGAGCCGGATTCAATACAAATATTTCTTTTCTCGGCAACTGACCGGAATACCTATTCTCACTATCAATGAAGTTTTGATCTAGCTTCTACTTATATCGCAAAATAATACTATCCAGCCTGGATAGTGTATTGAATTGACGAGAAAAGACAAGCAAATCAGCTGGAGGGTATTACCTTTGTGAGACACGTTAATTTCTTAACTTATTTACACGAATAAATGAATGAATGAACGAATACCTCTACTTAAGGGTCAAACTGAAATAACAGTAAGAAACCACTAAATGGGGACACTATGAATAAATTAAAATAAAGAATTAAAATTGATAACACTATTTACAATTGATAAAACGAGTACGTAGTAGATAATATTATTTACATGTGCATAGACTTAATAAAACACTAAAGTGTCTATTATGTACGACATAAAATATATTCAGAACGATGAGCATCGGCCCTGCAGTAAGGAATTTAAATCAAGCTTTCTAATACGCTGTTAGATACAGATAATGCAGCAAGGTCTCTTACATTTTTGGGTTTTAGACTCCACAACTCTGGACCAATGTATCAGACGGAATGCTTTCCATGTGTAGTCGTATTAAATCTAGGCACGGCACGCATTTATATATGGAAACTAGTAGTGAGCATCACGATTCATATTCAGTGTTTAATAGACATCTTTCAGATCGCAGTAGTTGTCTCTCTTTTGCCTATTTCCGAGTAACCTCCACCTCTCTTACTATAGAAATCGTTGGCGTCAACAGTAGTCTTTAATGCGGTTGATTTCGTAGTCGATGAATTTTGCTGCAGCTTAGTCGGTCGCACATGTTCTATCAGAGCTCTGCGGAAATCTTTTTTGCCAAATATGTACATACAGGGGTTTAACAGTGACACAAGATACCTCAACCAAACGACAGCCAGTATAAAAGTCACTGGCAACTCTGACAAATCGAATCGACGAAGTATAAAATAAGGCAGACAACAGATTATGTAAACGAAAATCATGGCGGCAAAGATTGCAATGGCTCTCCACTCATGACGATTCCTAGCTCTCCTCCTGGTGTTTTGTAAGCCAGGCATACTTTCTCGCTGGATGTTGCTACTTTGACGAATTATCTCAAAGATTATTCTCGCATAGGTAAAACACATGAACAACAAAGGAATCAGAAAAAACAGAATGAGAAAGAGTATATCATAGATGAGTTCTGCTCTCTTGAAGGATTCCGAAAGATCATCATGTGGATCGTGGTTGAACGGGTCGAGCCATGTTAGTTGTACCAATGAAGTGAGAGCCGATATTGTCCAAATACAGATGATAACCATTGTACATCTGTAGAGTGTTACCAGTGAAGTGTATCGCAAAGGGTGTACAATTGCCAGATATCTGAAACAGAAAGTCGTTTTCATAAGGGTTATGGATTATTACCAGTTTATCTAATTCATCCATCATCATTATTATTATTTTTATTATTATTATTATTGTTACCTTTATTATTATTTATTTATTCTTTTTTTGACATGGTTAGTTTCTTAATAATTGGAGCAATAGAACTCATTTTTTTCGGGCCCTTTAACGTGATAAAACCACGCGGGATGTTATTGTTACCACATTTCCGTTACCTGTCAATTACAACAGACATTAGATGAGTCACAATCGAGGCTGAAATGAACCGAGACAATTGCTCTTCTGTGAGGCAAACTGCTAATCCACGGATGATGTTACACGTCATAAATAGTGGTACAGAAACCAGGCCTGTGAGGAGATCGGATAAGGCCAGGCTACATAGCAGTAGATTGGTGATGGATCTCAAGTATATTTTCCTTGCCACCAAGATCAAAACTAAACTGTTAGTGATGACTATGAATGTCGCCAAAGCAATCGCTGGAACGCCTACAGCAGGTTGGAAACGACCTTCGCTCATGTCATCGAACTCGTCATCTGCAGGCAGACAAAATAGTAAATAAATAATGATGATTAATCGGAACTACAAACATCCAAGCAGTGGTTCGTCCACTGTTTTCAGGTAAATAGGAATCGAGGGGTGTTAGTTTTTTTGAAGAAGAAAGCACGAGAATCGGGAGAAAAATATGTAAGACAAAGAGTAAAACCAACAACAAATTTAATCTACGTATAACAGCAGGTTCGGAAATCGCGTCCAAACCTCAGTCTGCTCCTCAAACAAATACGTAGGAAGATTTCATGCCATTTATAAAGGAAACTGAATTCTTTTCTCTTTTGATTTCTTAATTGAGCTGTTTTTTCAATATTTGCAATTTAACCACACATGACTGAAAGCTGCAGCTTACAGCGCAGAGGATTGCAAGTCTTACGTGTAAACCAATCCGAGGTGTCTATGAATCTGTGTGCATAGCTGAGACAACAAATTGCAATGTTTAACAGAAAAAATCGTGAATTTTTAGGTTCCATTTAAGAAGAAATATATATTCTTAATTCCCTTCACATGTTCACCCCCAAAATAGTCCATTAATAAAATCAGGGGTACCTAATTAAGTCGCTTGGAAAATGCAACTCATTCCATGACAAATACATCGTCATCTCCAAGTTTTCTTAATTTTTCTTTGAAGCCTGAAATTTCTTAGTGATGCTTGGAATTAGGCGGCAAAATATCCTTAACTTAAAAGAGGTGACACACTGAATACGGATACTCATGAGGTTTGAAAGGCGGAAGGTTGTCGTTAAACGAGTAATGACAAGCTATAGAATTGAAATTGGGCAATCCAGGGCGTATTTCGTCGATGCGCATTGTAGAGGCCCAGTCAATGTAATAGAGAGCGGTTAAGTATACTCCTTAAGCTTTTTTGTTTGATGTTTTGTTACTGTGGTGCAAGAAGACGATAACTCTATTTCTGCCTCGCAATTTTCATAATGGCATTGCAATTGGCCAAGAGTATCTTTGTAATGAATAAAGAAATTCAATCATGCAGTTAGATTTCTACGAAGGAAAATTCGAAGAGTTTAATGGTATCGCTTTGTAGCGACTTTGTTTTCAATTCGCATGAAAAACCCATTTGATGGATATCAAAACAAACTCGCTATAATATTAACTGAGCTCTGTGGCGGGTTTGGATCACTCTGATATAGCTTATTACATGATAAATATTTCATTGAATTCAATCCATCCTAAAAATTTTCTTCCATACATTTCTTAATATGTAAAATTAAAAGGTGATCATATTCTTGTGAAAACACAGAGCTGTTTATTTTGGGTTGCTTAAAAGCGACATGGAAAATTGCCGTTAAATGATATGATGTAGTTAAATAATCGATTTCTTGCAAAGAAAAACATCGAAGACGCAAAAATTAACCAAAACAAAAAGAAAAGAATATTACCATAGAGAATAGCAAAAAATACAAAAAAGGCGAACTCAAAAAATTTATCGTGATAAGCCCAAATTGAATATTTTTTTCTTCGTTCTTTTGCCTCTTTTTTAACTATTTAGTTTTTCTTTTTTTTTTTTTTTTTACATTTCAAACTAAATCCTTAAACTTGAATATATCATTTAGCGATGCATGTCAAAGGTCTGTCTGGTTCAAACATTTTAGCATAAGCAATGTATTACATTTATAGAATTAACTTTTTTTTCTTACCTGATTTTGAGAAGTTTTTTAGCGCCAAACCGGTAGAAACGTTGTCAAACCGAGAGTCGTTCTGTACACTTGACGTTTGGCTCATCATAGCTCTGTTTAACCAAAGGTGAAAATGCCTGTTGAGACCCAACACGCTAGAAGGAATAGAAAGATGTAAAATCTAATTTGGAAGGTCACCTAAATTTTGTTCAGTCCAGGAATAAGTCCCATATTTAGAAGTTCAGTATTGGATAGCGACGTGTTCCAATCTGTTGCAAAATCGTTGAGTATTCTTGAGGTTTTTGGAAAACTTAAGCCAGACTAAGTAAACTGCGATTTCAGAAGAGGACAAATCCATTCTTTTAAGTTTATACAGCGGGGCTTTCGGAGAGTAAACAGTTTGCATAAAAAAAACACACAATGCAAATAAAGCCTGGTGAAAATCGCATAGACAGGTGTATCCTTTCCAATTATCTCCCTTTCAGTCGGGCCTTAAAAAAGCCGTATATTCCGGCCATTCAGACGTACTGTAAACCAATGAAATCACGATTTCGAAGCCCTTCTACATTAATATCTCATGACATGTGGACTTAAGAGTCAATTTCAATTAAATATTCGATAAGCTGTTTTACAACTAGGACAAAGTCGCACATAAAATTGTTTTCTCCGTAAAGAACTATTATGATAGAATGACGAAATTTATGGAGCAGTTGCCAGGATGTTTTATTCGTCAATCTTGATCCTGATGAATGTCTTGATAAAAGAATTTCAATCGGATTGGAGTAGAGACAACCTTTTATTTAAGTCGTTTCTCAGTGCCCATGGCAAATTATTTTTATTCTTTCTTTCGAAATATGTAAAGATAATTTCCGAACATAGTTGCGGTTATTTTCAAAGCTATCAGCGAGAGTTTTATCGACCTTCCTCCTCCAATTCAGAAATTGGAATCCTTATCTTTTCACGACGCCGGTGTATTTACACACAAAATTAAAATGCATGAGTGCAAAATGTAAATTTTACAATCAATTCTTGGAGCAGACTCTAGATTTCAATAAAGATATAGATGTTGGACAAAAAATTTGAAGAGAAATTACAAATAATAGTAGAAAAAGAGCATAAAAATTGGGCAGGTTTATTAAATAGCAACTATAGAGTAAAGTTGGCATCAACATTGCGGACTGTATTAGATGGGAGCTGGAAAATACGGCAAACTATTTCGTGAAATAAATTCTTTATCAGATCCACCTCTCAAAAACATTCTATCTACAATGCACATTGTATAAAAAGCGTTTAAGGGAGCTGTCAATCATGTGTCGGATCTCTCAGGAAATAATGGCGATATCAAACAGGGTTCAAAAGGTCACGTCCCGTTGTCAAACTAAATTCTGAATTTTCTATCCACTTTGCTAGTTTTTTTCCACAAAGTACTGGAACATGAAAGCAGGTTTATTAATTCATTTACTTTAATTATAATTTCTAACTTTTAATACTTCAATTCCTGACCATCCTTCCCACTTAATTTTTTTTCTCATTAAAATTTCTAGGTGTAAAGATTTTAAAGAAAGCCAAATTCCCATTGATGAAGTGTTAAGTGTTTCTTGTAAAGTACACTCTTCGTCTATTTTAATTCACAAGTTGAAAAGACTCGTAACGAAAAAGTGACAGACACGTTTGCTTGATATTATTTGAAGCTAATTTTTCATTAAATCGTCTCGCGTTGGTAATTTGTCATGTCAGTCGCGCCAGTTTAAAAACCCAATATTTGTAAATAAATGCAGAAAACACATCTCCTGAGTTTAAGAAACTAATGTCAACCACTTTCAGTCCGAGAGCCCTTTTAAAATCTTAAAAAAGGGATTATCAGTTCATGAACAAATAAATTAGGAAGGCGAAATATGATCTGTTAAAATCTTCCCTTTTCCGTTACCATGGTAATTTGGGGAAACTACGTTCACTAGCGATTAAACAACAGAAATAACATATTCATAAAAATACTGAAAGGTGATGTATGCGGTAAAGATTTCAGTGCCTCTTTTGGAATATGTCGTTGCCCCATCTGTGGTAATAATTTGTAGAACCATTCACCTGGAAATGTCTTGCATAATTTCGGATGCGTTTCTCTTTATGTTGATCAACATATCGAAAAAGTTAATCCGAAGGTTTGAAGGTTAATTCCTCGTGGGGACCGATAACTCAGTCTTTTTGTCTTACGTTTATAACAAGACGAAAAAAGAAACATTTTCTAATCAGTCCATCGTACATTCTCAGCACAGGAAGTTATGCGTATTCTGCAACATCCTGCAGCATTTCTAAACGCGCTTGAATTTAACTATTGGTCAGAAGGAAACGAACGATCAAAAAGCTTTAAAAATATAGTTGTGACAATCTTAATTGACGATATGTGCCTAGGAAGGATATTAAAGAAAAGTAAAATTTTTGCTGCATTTGCCTGAATGCTGTACCTGCTTGTGGTGTTAAGTTTTTTACCGTCAAATTATCAAATTCTGGACAATAAAAGTCGTTTATCTTTCCACCCAAACACGGAGGACACTTCTTTCAAATTACTAATTAACTTTCTTCTCGAAGTTACCCCGAGAAAATAAATTCAAGGCAGGCTGAGAGGATTCAAAAGAGAATTGACTGATCGATTTTAACAAGATCTGACATTCTCGAAAAGCTTCTCAATACGATTCATACTAGAGTTAGATATTGTTTCGAATTCAGCAGTCAATTGCAAGAGAGACAAAATTTAAGTTTTAATGCGTAAAATCTTTTCTTTTTCTAATTTTTTATTTTTTCTTTTGCTTACAGCGGAACGAGGGCTTAACTTCTTAGAGCTTAGAGTCAATTGGGCATGAATTAAAGGCGACCCTGGAAGACTGGTCAGAATTTATCCTGACACAAACTTGGCAGGTTTTTGTTTATCACAACACTCTTGCAAATAAACCTGGAAGGTTTATCTAGAATCGAAAAAAAGTGACCAAAATATAGGTATATAGGTATGACTTCGTAATTCTTTGTATTTACACACAGGGTAAGAGTCGACATATAATCGGTTTTTGTTCAGAACGAAAGCTGTCACTTCTTTGAGTCAATTTAAAATGGATAATTCCAAAATGGGCGTGTAAAGACAACTCTGCAAAACCGAAATATAAAGATATAAAAAATAAAATATTCATTTTCTTTCTCAGCTCCTAAGACTTACCCAGCTTGATTTTTTCAAACGAATTTCCTCAGAAAGTTGTGATGTCAGAAGAGATCTAGAATTTGTTCAGTACTCACATATTTCCAATACAAGCTGTTGATTACTTCAAGCTCTTCCTATCGTATCATCCTCTAGTTGTAAATACTGTTATGATAAGTTACATATCATAACATTACTTAAATAGGTTAAGATTTGTGTGATGTATAAAGGAAAACATTTCTTTAAACCCAAACCTGTTATTTACATCTGGACATATTTCGTGAAAAATAAAAACCAGTCTGTCTTACGTTTATTTGGTGTTGGAAACACCATGATCGATTGATAACGGTTGAAACGTTCAATATGTCATCTTATACGTACCAGTTGCCATATTTAAATCATAAAAAAAAAGAAAACCGAATATTGATTAGACAGACGCAACGTTCAGTTCATTTTCTTCAGACTTACATGAGGTTATCCCTTTGTGAAATACGTCTGCAATAGTCAAATAGGACGAAGAAACACAGTTTTAACTCTGGTTTTGGTGTCTATACATCAGACTCGCGCGGTTTTTTTCCCTCAAGATGTCGACTTGAATAATGATTTTTCATAATTGCTTTCACTTTGATATAAAGCTATTAGTTGCTGTCAAAATGTAAAGTGCGTCATAAGAAGTAATCCGAGAATACTGATTCATGTCTATTGGCTCTAGACTCGATTCATAGTTTTTTATGCTAAAACAAATTGCATTCATTTGTTAGCGAACGTTTTAAAGTGAATTGTCTACTCCACCTGCATCTGTTCATTTGTTGATTGAGAGCAAATGGGAAAGACTTTTCGGCTCGTAAACCTGAGTGAGCTAAAAGAAATGATAAAACTTCGGATTGTAAAATACTATGTGCATAAAAAATGTCTTATAGCGATTTTCTTCTCTTCTTGGATCATCAGAAGTGAGAAAGGATTGACAGTGGTTGAAACCATTTCCTTTTCTTTGATGAAAAAATACTTCTGTCCCGATACTTATTCTTTCGATTGAGCCTGGGCGATCCGAATGGAAAGATTTTTTTTTTAAGATTTCTTGGAAAATCAAAATTTGGCAGCGTAGTTATTTTCAGTCTCTTAATATAACGAGACAAAAGAAGTAAATGCTTTTTCTAGATAAATAATATTCTACATTTACTATATGTGACAGTGAAATTTGACAAGACTTTATAATTATGGTCAGGGAGCCATATTTCATTCCATTATAACATAATAGACCTTTGCCATAATGGCGGAAAATCCGATGGAGGTCTGAGACTGGTTACGAATAATTTCACGAAAGCGAGGCCACCCGGGCAACCCACATGGCGTCTGACGCGAATACAAACTCTCTTTTTAACCGAAAATAACATTCTTGGAGGTTCCTTAGGAGATAGAAATCCTTCACAATTGAAGACTGAGGACTTGAGATTATGGTTGAGGTGCAGAGGTGAACCAGCGAAAGGTTTAAAGACAAAAGCAGAGCTTGTGAAAAGGTTAGCTTCGAGCACAAGATCCGTACTTCGAAGTGTTTTAATTGCTTGAGAAGATTGTCAATTGTGATTCCTGACCTAACTTCTTATACTTTAGGGTCCTTGAATATATCAAGAGCGGAAAGGATAAAAACATTTTTGATCTTTACCCCAACAATCTATATTCTAAATGAAAACAACTACGCTCGGCAAACAACACAAGTTCACACTCCACCGCTAAACGACATGTTCCCGTCAAGTTCCCTGAATCTATGTGGGGCTACTCACTTCAGAAGATGCCTCTGTTTACCAGAACGGAATTTAACAATTATATAACACGTTATGGGGTCTAGATAATTGTAGATTTCCATTAAAACAGCGTTGTTAGGAAACGAAGTGTAGCAGGACACAGCAGAATTGTCGGCGCGAAATCTTTCAATAGAGAAAAAATCTACTTTTTAAACATTCATTCTTCTTTGAAATGCTTTCTATTTCTCTTTGGAGCTCTTCTATTCTCATTTCATACTGTTTCACAAGCGCGACAACACTCCCATCAGTCTGAATGCACGGATCTTTCGACTCGACCAAATCGGTCTGAGTTTCGACATCTCTTCTCTTTGCCTCATTTTCGACATCCTTTTCATTAGATTCTACAGTTGTAATCTGACTCTCTAGCTGTTCATTCGATTTATCTGTCATTTATGCTGCTTTCTGTGCGCACCATGAATAAAGCCCTGGGTTATTGATGAGTAGTTGCTTGACCAGTGAATCTTTGAGGTGGAGGCTTCCTTTTGCGCGGCGAAGTACGCCACTGAAATACCGAAGGTACAGCATTGGTTTGAAGGCATATTTTGCCCGCAATACTTTTCTTCAATTCTTGTATTTAAAAATGGTGCGAGCAGACCATGGTTGAGTCCAAGACTTTGAAGCTTTTTCCTTCCTCTCGACGGATTGCATGAAGCCATTGCTTTCTCGCGAGTTTTTCTTTGGGAAACTTGAAGTAAGATATTTTTTAACAGTTTTCGTCGCGGTATCCCCTAGTAGTCCATGAAGGAACACAGCAGTGGCATGGCATTGTACATATTAACTTGAGCCTTAGCTATATTAGTAGTCAATTCTTTGAGAAATAAAGCTTTTTGGATTGATTAATTGTGCCAGAAACTTTTTGACAATCGCTCACAAATCCATGCCCGGGTGGCCTCGTCCCCATGCACTAGTTTTAGTCTTCACTCGGCCGCCGCCATTATGGCAAAGGTGTATGGGACAAATGAAATAAATGTTTTTTTCTCATCAATACGATTCTGCATTTACCATATGCGACAGTGACATTTGACAAGACATTATAATTATGGTCAGGTAGCCATATTCCATTTATTCCATTCTAACATAAAGGAACAAATGAAGTAATTAAAATGCTTTTTTCTAGATAAATACAATTCTGCATTTAACATATGCGACAGTGGCATTTGACAAGACATTAGAATCATGGTCAGGGAGCCATATTCCAGTTTGATAGACGTAGCTTTGTGGAAATTGATATAGTAACTGCAAGAAATAACACCCCCACGAAGATCCTCAGCAAAGATCTCTTTTTTAAACTAAGCTTCCAACAGTACCAGCGTTGGCCAGTTGAGTTGGGAAATATATTTGACACCGGCAACCTTTCAAATCCCTTCCCTCTGCTTGGTTGCTGTCGCACACATCACTACTCCCCTTAAGAAACTTTCTATGTGCCACATTGAGAATTTTTTTTCAAAAAATTTAAAATATATATATATATTGACGAAACAAATCCCTCACCGAGCCAGCAAGCGTATTTTTATCAGATTTATGGGCAATCCACCAGTTTTTGGCGCACAGATTTTATAAAAAAAAAGGGTTCAATACAAGTATATGTTGTTAAAAAGCTCCCTTGAAAATCACTCGAACTGTAAGTTAAATTAGTGCGTTCAAGAGGAGGTGGCGTAGTTCCTTAGCTAGTGACCTGGCCAAATAATGTTATGTTGAACCAGGAAATTATAAACTCTTGGTTAGACTTGATAATAAGATACTTTTACTTTTATATTCTCAGCTATTTAAAAAAATACTTCTAAATTTAGACATGACATTTAAACGTATTCTCCAGATTATTAATCAAATGCCTTGGATAGAGCAGTTTGTCAACTGCGTGTCAAAAAACCAAAATCGAAGAACAGCGGCCAATTAGAAAAATAGATATATTTTTACATTATTGTTAGCCGATGAAAGCTGCGATTAAAAACAAGCACAGCACTTGAAGCGCGGTTGTGTTTGACTTTTGAATTTGATTGGTTGAGAGGATGGCGCGAATTTCTAGACCAATCACAAAGCAAAGTTAAGAAAAAGCAACGCAGTCCCAAACCACTTTCAACACTCAATTGAAAACTGCTCTATCATGTTTAAGCGAAGCTACACTGCACACTTCAAATTGCTTTAAACTATTCTACTGGACTCTACATGTTCTGTTCGTTTTTTGATTGCCTGTAGTCTTAAACATATCATGGTGCCTAGTCCAAAGCAAATCTTTCAAACAGGAGCCCGTTTCTCGAAAGTCCTGGTAACTTAACGGGCCCGAAGCCATGTTTTAAAATCAAAATTTAAAGGATAGGAAAGCAGGTTCTGACACCCAAACCAGCCCTTTTTGTTTCTTTACCTGATAATCTTATTGTATCGTTTTCAAAACTTTTTTAAATCCCCATCTCGAATGAAAACAGAACAACTTTACGGGCCTGTTAAGTTACTGGGACTTTCGAGAAACGGATCCCAGGAGACGGTGAATTTCTTTGTTATCTACCTGTTGGTAGGAATATGAGGTTGTATCACGACATCATACATAATAATTACCTCCTACATAAAAACTTTGTAATCTGTGCAGTGATTACGCACCAATCTTAAGAATCTACACGATGTCAATCTTTTCGGTGCAGGAGACTTTATGTGCCGATCCTTCTTGCTGCCTAAATACAAGCACGATGGTTGTATGGGTTCGCTTGTTATCAGCCTACAAACAGTTTTAAGGAGTTTGACTTTATATTTGCCTGCCGGATTGCTGCAGATAGATTTGATAATCCAAGAGCGAATCGTTTCCCTCTGCGACACGAATTTTGAACAGCTTTAGACTTTCTACGACAAAAATTTGAACTGCTGCACAAGTCCCTTCAGTATGCACATTCTCCATACTGTTCTCTTTTAATACAATACTTTATTTCAGAACAACATGCAAATACATAGTTATTAAGAAAAAGGAAACCCAGAGGTTGGCCCTATATCAAGGGTCTCCTATTTATGTAAAAAATCTTACAGAACTAGTTAATAAAAAAAAAATATATATATATATATATATATAACTAACTGCAGACAGTACTGTTTCGGCCTTCTGGGCCTCATCAGTGCAGTGCTAATGCTAGGATGGAGGAGAACCAATATGGTCACCCCAAACGATCCAACCTTTGTGGTATCGTCTAAGCCATGCCAGAGTGCTCAAACTAGAGTACACTAGCGAGCATGCGCAATTGCAGAGCAATGACTCATCCTAGTTAGAGTGCTCAATTTGGACATGAAAGCAAAGCTTTGTATGCCAAAGAGCTATATATATCCTGAGGTAATATCCTGATGTACTGACAAGGAGAATGAGTTTAAAAGTTAAGAGCTCCCTTAGTTGGTGATCATTTTTATTATTCTCATGACCTTAAAGTGTAACTCAACGGTGTTATTATAAGGAGGAATTAGATGTTAGGGGTCAATTCCTGACTACAGCTAGTCATGAATAGCAGAGCCTGCCCTAATGACGAACGCAAGAAAAACGCTAATTGTCGTTAATCTTGTCGATCGACTTGCATTGATCTTTAGGCGACAAGTGGTATTATATAACTTAGGGACCAGCAATGTATCACCTGACGGTGGGGTGCGAGGGAGAGTAGGGGATTTATTTTGGGGAGGGGGGGGAATTTACACGGTTTTCCGGGGGAAAAAGGAGGGGATCAGTTTTCCCTAACAAAGTATAAAAGAGGAGACCATAAGAATCATAAGAATATTACAGAGCCTTAAGGGGGAGGGGAAAATCAGGTAAATCGTGACACAACTAAATTCCCCCTCCCCACCCCCACCCCCACCCCCTTCTAGGTGACGAAAAGCGTGAGCGACTAAGTAGACCTCCAAAATTCAAAGGCATTTCTTATGATATCGACAAAGAGGATCTGTTTGCCAATCGAGAACTCTTGGGTGGATGGTAATGACACAACCAAAATTTCCCACCCCACTTCCAGGCGACGAAAAGCGCGTGAGCGACTACGTAGACCACCAAAACTCAAAGGCATTTCTTATGACTTATGATATCGAAAAAGACGATTTATTTGTTAATCAAGAACTTCCTGAGTGGATGGTCATTTCCTGTATTCCCAAAACCTTAGTGTTTGATATATCAGTAATATTACAAGAAGAGATTAGATGCCAGTCACCCTTAGTGTTTAAAGGTTAATTGACTGATTGCCAAGCGGTATTAGCCACTTCAAGATATTCTTAAACGTAATTCACTATAGTAACTTATAGTACTTAGAAGTAATTTATTGAAAATTCAAACGCTTCCCTTGTAGGTGATCATTCCCGTTTTCTTTTTTTTGTTGTTGTTGTTTTTTTTTTCCCACGACTAAGAATGATACCGAAAGAATGAATCAGATCCTAGTCACCGTTAGGGGTGAAACACTTTATCCTCTTTTGGGGTGAAAAGATAAGCTATCGTATTTTATAAAGTGCATGCAGTATGCACGACCATCTACTATGTTACTTGTAATATCAACGAGAGAATACTCTTTTGACGCAATTCTTGAATAGAATCATTAGAACATTTAGTGATAAAAACGAGCGATAAGAAATACGAACGACGTTTCGACCGCTCCACGGTCATTTTCAAGTTAGAGTTCATGAGTAAATCGCTCTGTTTGTTCAGTTTTGGCTTAAGAATTATTAGAAATGTGCAATAAAGGCTAATAACTGCAAGCTACTGCAGGTTGTTCCTTACAAGTATAATATTCTTATAATGTACAATGTTTGAAGTCAGGTATTTATAAATCTTAGATATATGATATCTACAGAAGATACGTTGCTTATATAACAATCAAAATATTAACAGTTATGCTGGTTGTAAAAAATAGTTCATGGCTGATATGAAGCGGCGGCTTTTTGTTTTTTGTTTTTTTGTTTTTTTTGTTTTGTTCTTGTTTTCCACGCTAAGAATTTTCAAGCAAACACTTTAAATATCACACTCAAGTCTTGTTTCAGACGAAGCCCACGTCATACCAGCCACGGTTACTTCATGCGAGGTTTTAACATCTGTAGTAATGATGGTGATAGCAATAAAAAAAAAAAATATATATATATATATATATATATATATATATATATCTTATTAACCGAGCGCGAGGGCCGTACTGGGAGAATATCGGCCCGAGGTCTTGACAGTACGGACCTCGCTGCGCTCGGTCCGTGCAAAAACGATATTCTTTCAGTACGGTCCCGAGCAAGCTTGGTTAATAAGAGATTTATTATGCGACTGAAGTTCAAATGGACACAAGTGCGGTATCATTCAGGACCATTCGGGACAGTGCCCGATCCAATACTGAGAGAATATTGACCGGCAATAGAGCATTTTGATTGGTTGATTTTAGTTATTGGCCCTCTGACTGCCCGAGTCGTGTAATAAATGATAATAGAAACATTGTTTAATATCTCACCACTGTGCTAACTGGGCTTCTGTTACGCTATGACTAAGTAGCTAAGATGTAGCGCACATGGTGAAAATTCTCGATCAGCAAGGGCTAAACATTGCCAATTCACAAGGAGGAGTGGAGAAGCTAATCAGCCTCCACCACTCACTTAAATATATTAATATGTCTGTATACGGTTTGGCATAGTTAAAAGTAGCCAATTGCCTAAACTCAAGGCTGCCAACGACAATGCCATAGTACATGTTTAATCTTTAACCCTGCTTGTTCTTTTGTTTGTTTGTTTGTTTGTTTCTTGTTTGTGTAATTTTTGTTTCTGTTTTTGTTTTTTTTTTTTGTTTGTTTGTTTTTTTTAATGGTTGGATTGATAGGAAGTTCCCATTGATCAATCCTTTAAAAGCCGCTCCAAATTAGTACTCCAAGAAAAACAAGACATCTCTCAGGTTTCCTAACTAATTACCAACTGTTTTTTGCTGGTTAATGAATTGGAGTTGTGAGAGAAGTTAAATATTTAATTGAAAAGTAAATCAGTCACTGGTAACGTTGATCGACAATGCTTTTTAATAAGAGGACACCCACTTGGTGGGCTGCGCTGTTTTTGATATTTCTGCTTCCAGTTATTTCCAATAATTTCATCTCTAATCCAGCGAGCCCTTACTATTTAAAAAAAGGGATAGAGCTTATAGACTCCCTTTCGGAAAAAATCTTCGATTGCTCGTGGTCATAAAAAGATGAAACTGAGACACACCTCTACCATCAGAAATTGAGTGATTTCTCATAACAATAATTTCAGAAGGGGATGTTTTATGCGCCATTCTAAACCGTGGTTGTCTTCATAGATGAATGATAAGAAGAAGAATGGAACCGCGTGAATAGGCTCCTCCTTGAGAAATTGATGGCCTGACGAAAGTCTCTTTTACCAAAGATATACATAAAAGGATTGAAAAAAGACGTGAAAAACCTCAGGTACACGAAAACATACTCTGTGGAGTGTGGAAGTTCAAATAACTTCTTCCCTAGGTTGTATTGCAAGCGAATTGTGAAGAATGGCAGCCAACAGACGATGAAGACAAACAGCATGATGGAGAAAATGGCAACTGCCTTCCATTCGTGGTGTGTCCTTTTCTTTGTCTCAGCCCATCCAGGTGAATTATACTGTTTGATATTGCGATAATGACGCAATATTTCAAAAAATATGCTCACATACACGATTGTCATGACCACAAATGGGATCACAACATATAGCACGAGATTAGTGACGTCATAGCGGATCTCGTGCTTAGTGAGGTCTTCGTCTTCTTCATCGACGTCATCGCGTCCATAGTTAATCCAAGCTAGCTGTATCAGCGATGCAAATATTGAGGAACTCCATATGAAGACTGAAGTTACAATAACCCTGTTCTTTGTGACCAAAGCGTTGTAACGAAGCGCATGTTTGATGCCAAGGTAGCGGTCCATTGTTATGGCCAAAAGATGCATAACCGTGGAAACTGACGTAAATCTCATAAAAAGCTGCGAAGCCACACAAATATTGGTTTTCCAGGTGACATCACAGCAAACATGAAGTGGTATGCTCAGTGACCCTGTCAAGAGATCTGACAGGGCCAGGCTACAAAGCAAAAAGTTCATGCTAGATTGCAGGTTGGGCTTTGTCTTCACCAAGTACAAAACCCATCCATTTAATCCAATGATGACAACGGCGACAGCAATGGGAGGAATGTGATAACGTGCATCAAAATCTCCGGCAAACTCTGCTTGGCGCTCATCGTTTGTTTCATTTGAGAAATTGCGACCCGCCATTGCGGTTATTTTTATCTGTTAGATTGGAAATTGAAACAACTGATTAATGGTAAACAAAACCTCTATGACTCTCTCAAGGGTTAACCTCCCTCACTATCAAGATCTCATAAACAGTTCTTCTTTCTATCTCCTGAAAAATCGTTATGATGTTAATTCGGGGAATTTGGTATTGGATCATCTAATAATAATTAATAATAACTTTATTAATTTCTATTGCGCAGTTATCAATATAAATTTTCAATTTCGCATTACAATATGATCTTAACGTGCACCTAAACCCAAAAATTTTTTTCGCTTAACGAAATAAGCTTATTTTTTTGAGTATTTCTGGGCAAAAATTTTTTTGTTTGCTCAGATCTTTAATTTTCTGTGCCCAGTCAAAATACGGAAAATCAGCCGCTATCTTGCCCCACGACCGAGTTTAAAGAGGAATGGCTCTAGCGGGTAATGTGACGTCAAATCGAGAACACGAAAGTCTGCATTTCACACATTTTCACTTGTTTGAGAAGGTTGTCGTCGATATTGTCCGAAATATGCCGACTAGGTGTGTTGTATGAGGAATGTATGAAGCGTGATACTCTCTAGCAAATTTCGCACGTTGTTTATGGAGTTAAATTTGCACGAACTTTACTTTTTTTGATAATATAATGCACTTCTTGAAGAAGAAAACTTCCTATCTAATAGATGTAACAGAGAAATTTATGATCTTTCGATTATGAGTGACTTCCACCAAGGTTGCCGTGATGTCAGTCGTTAATATAGACAATAGTCCTCCTTTGTGTTGTACTCTCACCGGGACGAGCACAAAACACGATCAACTTTAGATTTGTTCTTATTCTCAGCTCTGGTGATTACTTCCGCTATAGGGTTGTCGAAACATCGGTCGTTCATAAACCCTTAGAAAAGTTTTCTAAGGCTTTGTATGGGACAACGGGAGGTACTTACAGTGCACGCATTTTCCGTCCTGTCATTATTACATCCGAAACAGTCCCTCTCAGCAGTACTACTCTATCAAATTTTCGCACTTTTCGAGGACAATTTGCTTTACTAAAAATCCCCTTTCATCCTTCTCAATTTTCCTTCCAAGCTTCCTTATTATCAATTCTCTAAAAATTTCAACTAGTCTCCATCTTCAAAAAAAAAAAAAATGACCAAAACCAATGTCGCCTTGTTAAGACTAAGAGCATCCGTCAAGGAAACAGTTCCAAACTACTTCATGAACAGGAAAATTTACAGGCGCATTGAAAATAAGAAATGCATTGGGCTAAATAAGAAATGACCTACATTTCTGTAACTGTTATTAAGAAGAATGCTATAGGAACGGACCGTTAAGAAGATCAGAAAAAGGAAAAGCAGAAATTCATTTATAAGGTACAAGTAGTTAAACTAAACAGATGAAAAGAAGTATATCGCTGTTTTTACTTTGTCTCTTCAACATGAAAGTTGATGACAGTCTTTTAAGTTGTCACATTATAAAAGAAAGACCAAGTGTTACGGTTTCAATATTATTATCATGATAAAATATTGTAGCATCATAAAATAATTGTTGAAAAATGGATGAAATATAAAGCTTGGATCTATCTTCTCTAATTTTTTCCGAAGGTTAAAGGAACAACTACACTTACCAAGATGTCCACAGGTAGAACTTCAAAAAAATTAGCGATAAAAAATTAAGTTTCTATGTCAGTCGCTGAACCGTCGGACAGTTAAGTAAACTTTAGTCCTAATTCTTGTTACAAAACCGGTCGTTTGTTACGCTTGACGTTTTGCTTTTTCCCCTTTCACACTTTTTATCGTAGAGCGAAATGTTTTTCTCTAAATAAATTTTGACAGGTTTAAACTTAAAATCTAAAAGCTAACCGGTAATTTAATGACAAAGACGAAAATACAAATCCTCATTAGCATATTAATTAAATTGTTCAGAATTTGCCACAAACCAGTGCTCCCGAGGCTGTAAAAAAAAGCCCTCGTCCATTTGCTTAACGCTGACAACAAAACAATTATAAAAAGTAGAAGAGCTGAAAAGAAATAAGATTCTGCATTTATTTTTACTAAGGGGCTGACATCTACAACAACTTACATCTTCCTTTTCTAACAATCAGTCTCCTTTTCAAGACCAAATATTGCAACTGAACGAGTTTCTGCCCAATAGAATTGATTCTTTCAATTGAGAATTAAGAGAGTGTAGCGAAGATGAGAGACAAAGTGCCGTTCAAAAGGAAAACCTTTTACTGAACTATAAACCTATCCATTCTTGCCCTTCAAAACAGTCATTACAACTTCATATCCATATAAATGAGGTCGTTTGCGGTTGTCTTTCAATAATGGATTCCCTCTTTGCTTAATTCAGTGGGAAACGCTTAAAGGCCCTTGAGCAGAAATAGATGATTTTGCTGGATTTTAAGCTATCGTATTTGAAACCTATCTCACCTCTTAGTAAAAGATGTATCAGGCATTTGATTCATTCCTTGTGCAAATAGACTTTCGTGCGATAAAGAACCAGCTGTTTTGGCTGAGTATGTTCTATTTCAGATTCGTTTTATATCTTTGGTTCGACCTAAAAATCAAAGCCGCTTTTCCCGAATCTTGTTTACATTCACTGCTTTCGGACTTTAGAAAATGAACTCGAAAAGAATATCGACAAATATTAGGTGTGTTTACCACTACAACTAGCAATTATGATTCCAAATAACCAAAGGTAGTCGGTTATTTGCAGTCAAATATTTTTTGGTCATGATATCTTACCACAAGAAAAATAAAGAACACTCGGTTCTTGTTGATTTCAAAGCTCTGCTTTCAACTGCTTTCAACTCCGTCAAATTTGTGCCCAGCGAAATCGCAGTTGTGTCAAGTGTATTTGAAAAACACCAGCCGTAAGTTACCATATGATTAGATTGCTTTGGGATTTAACTTTCATGTGGTTAGCTGTTTTGTCTCGTTTTTTCTAAACAGATCCAACATCCTGCAGAGAGTGGTTTCATGATATGCAAATTCTAATCATCCTTCGATAATATAGACGCGTTTTATTTTATTTTGCTGAAAGCTCAACCGCAAGATCAGAGGAAATTTTTCAATTAGCCATTGTTTCGTTTTTTGATATTTCTTTTTTTTCTCAGGAAGGTCACTTTTCAAATCTCTTTATTCAAGACCTCTATTTCTGATGGTATTGTGAATCGTGTCAGTCATGTAAATCATTTCAGCTCTTTGAAAAATCGATTTTTATTGAGGCAAACCACTTCCTCGATGATGCTTTCTCAAGTACGGCATTTCAAACAATCAAGAATGAAAGCCTTAATACGTCTGGGGAACTTTTTTGGATGTTTAAGGTAGATATTCTCTTACCACAAGTATTTATATTCACACAAGCAATCATTTTTGTCCTCACGAAAATGTTAGACTCAATAAAAAGGTATATCTTCAGCCCCGCAGTTAGAAAATACATTAGTAAACATCTTTCTTCATTGCTGTATTTAAGAATCATTTATTTTTTGTTAAGAATCTGTAGTCTTACGTATCAAAAAGATACCAATAATACATATGAACAAAGCGATTATCTCGCTCTTTGTCGTCCGAAACCGAAAATCACCATCTTGAAGTTAATTTTCTGTCAGTACTCTCTGGCAAAAAGTTCACTCGTATTAGATGTAAACAATAAAAAAAAAAGAAAAAAAACACGAAGCAACCTGTAAAATCTCAATTTCTAGTTCATTTCATTCAACATCTGTTTCAAAATCCTGCCTTAAATTCCCTAAAGTTATTTTAATGCAAGTTAACGAAGATAATTGTTGTTATATAAGGAATAATGATCACGATTTTTTTTCTGGGTTGAAAAATTTATCAAATTAATCCAAAGGTAATAAGTGTTCGTGAGATCTACTCCCTAGCTCGACAAATTTCATACCTTGAAAGACTTAGTTTTATTCCCTTGATTTCAAACAGCCTTACTACGCCTGAACTCCTCAGATCTGCATTTGAAGTTAACTCTGAGATGTGTAAAAAGCGAAATACACTGTTTTGAAATGTGAATATCAATTTTTTTTCCGATTTTAGACTAAGCTTGTCAAAATACCAAACACAAAACTGCAGAAAAGCTTCAAAAGCTAGAAATTCTACTTGGGATCTATATCTTACCTACAGGTTACTTTTTGTTGATTTATATGTTGTGTCACCGGCTTGATATTTTCCACACCACTGTGTGAGTTGCGTGCACATCGTACATCATTTAGTCAAGTATTTCACGAAAATACGTTCATTATATTTGGTCTAGTGTAGTGGTAATTTGATTTATAAACGCTTTCTGCATCATGCAGACGCTGTATTACCTTTTTTACCTCTGATTATTGTTTGCATTGGAAAGTGGTCTAGGGATCAAGAGAATGATCTTCATAAAAAGCCTCATTTATAGTTGCAGCTTCTCCTTGACTAACGCACTTGTCAACTTTTACAATAAGAACTTGTCGATGATGCTTGACAGGAAATGCTTGCTAACGAAGAGAGTCCCTCTCAAGCTTTTCATATTTTCCACGAAAGGCGTCCTTCCCTAATAATCTACACCAATTAACTGACAAACTTCGCAATTAACAATTTTTCCGTGTCACCGAATTCTCCCTCAAAACTAACAAATCAGCGATTAATTTGGAGAAGGGAAATTGTCGATGCGACAAAGGACTTGTCAGGGACAATTTTCTCATCAAAGGGGACCTCGCCAATGGGCAGGAAATCCAACTTAAGCAAGTCATTTCTGTAGAGGCCATGATTAAGAACCCCTATGCTGAAGACCATGTCACCCTAGAAACGGACTACGTGATATAATTACAGCTGCGGCAAGGCGAGGGAGAGACGTGACACGTACACCCAGCGGAGAAATCTGTGCTACAAATTATCCAACCTCAATTCGAAAACAAAAATATCCCCCACTGATGTGATACCTGATAGTCGCAGTTAATTGTTCATGAGAAAGATTTTGTGAGCGTCGCGTATAGGTAGAAAGGTCGTCTACCTGAAATACAATTCTGTCAAAACGAAAATCGCCTTTCGTCCTAACTGGAACAAAGGACTCAAATGAGTAGATGGCTCGCTTTCGGCAAACCTGAAAATGGAAACGTTTTGGTCATAAAAAGGACAAACTTACCGCCTTAAGATTAAGTGAGCCTTTGCTTCTTCTGTCTCGTTCCTAACGGGTCTCTTTCCAATATGAACTAGCACTTAGGAAAAACATCCCTATGCCAATCTTTCTAATTTTTCGACAGGCCGCTTAACTAGGGTTCCATTTGCACTTTTCTCGCTGACAACACACTTTAATCTCCAACAACGTGCGAGAGGTCATTGAAACAAGACAAGCAACAGCTGATTCGAAATGAATTCTCAAGTTTTCTTTGTATTTATACTAATCGACCTGTCGCCCTCGCGTCTCCTACCGGGTATGTTTGAGAAATTGACGTTATTAATTGCGTTATATTTCACAGGTGAAGATTTTTGAATTGCGGACATCTTACCAATAAATCAAATCGTATGCGGTGGTCGAGGGTCTGAATCACATAACTGTGTAAAAAAAGCGCTATCTTTTCAATGAAGCAAGATCAAAATATATCAAAGCAACAGATGTGGAATTCAGTGTTGCCTAGTTTTTCCTTCATCTTCACAAATGTCAGAACTAACATGATTTATTTGCAGCAAAACTTAGTGATCTGACGTTTCCTTTAATTAAAGGGAACGTGCAATAAAAACAAGAAAAGTTTTAAAATGACCTGGACGCAGACAAATTGTGTTCCGACCGATAAAAGTGACAGATATTATCGGCAATAAATCTTTATAAATGGAGGAGGATAGATTTTGTCTTAGCAGTCAATCTAAAGAGAAAACTAAACCAGCTTTGCAAATTAATACCGCGAAAGAGGGCAAAATAAGTCAGCATGATTCTGTAACAATTTTCTGTCGCTTCTCAACGAAATGTTGTTATCACTGACTTTCAATTAACCATTAAAATCGTTTATAAGGAAAGAATTTGCCTACAGACGATAAAAAGAAAAGGAAAAATTGAATAGATACGAATCTAACCATTTCTGATATTATAAAAGAAAATATCAGACTGATTTGTCGGCAATAAATATTTCACAGCGTTTGACAGTACTTCGGAAAGCTGAGAGTCTCACAAACACGCTAAAAGCCGATTCAAACAAAACGAATATATGGTCTTTCCTGTTATTGTCAACTTTAAAACAAACATTTGTTGGACGTAATCGAAATTTTCAACCTGTAATTGAAACAACAGATCCATTACAGAACACACTATCAATTCAAGTTTCTCTAAAACGCGTTATGCCGCGTGCATAGCCAAATATAGCACCATGACCCTTGTGAAGTGATATCAACCGCATAAAACTTTGACGAAAATAATATTTTTAGGTCAATTATCGTAGATTCAGGGACAAATTATGTTGTAGCCGTCTCGATCAGTTAAAGCGAACACTTTAAACATTACTCCACGGCGTTTTTTAGCCAAGATAGACCAGACTCCGGCATCACAACACCAGATTGCAGCATGTTTTGGCTTCTCTTGCAAATCGTTCGACCGCAAGTGCCGAATTTATCCAAAAACCGACTCAGTGAAGCTCAGAGTAGTTCAGTTGTTGCAATCTGTTATCGCTTAATTGCGCTAAAATTATAACATTCCAAACTCAAAATCAGAATTATTCATACGAAAAGTCGTGTGCACAATGTTCCAAAACTACCTAAAGCTACTTCAGTAATTGCACCTGTCTAACTCACCAAATACAAAAAACTTGGTGAAAAAAACTCATCATTGATTTGCCGAGTTTTTTTTCGATTCTTCTCGAAATTTCCTGATCACTGGGACAAACAAAAGGATATTTATAAAGTTAAAAAAAAATAACAAAAAACTTCAGAAGAACTCATTAGTTTAATGAAAATTGCGTTATAGTACAGACTCTTCTTGATGATTTATTTTCTCACTGAATGATCATCCTCTACTGAAGTTACTTAATTAAATCATCTCTACTGTACGAGCTACGTGTTCTCTCTTCCAAAGACGTCGACATAAAAAGGATCTTGGCCCTGAAAATAGTCTAAAAAAAGAACTCTTTGGAAACAGATCATATTTCCTTGAGCGGAAAACTGAAACTAATGAATTACGGATGCTCGACGGATGCAACTAAGAGTAGTTTTTCAGGCGGTAAGGAAACCTGAGATTTACGTTATAGAAATTTTGCAAAAACACATTATATTACGTAAACAAAATGAAAGCAGTAGGAATCCTCGGCGTTTTTGCTTGTTCTTAAGAACAACAAAAACAAAAATTCTGATTTACATTAAATTTGTGAGCAAATTCTACTTTTACAGCCGGAGAATTTTGTGCTATCCGTGGGGTCTAATACACACATAGGGTCAAATATATCCAGGGGGGGAGCTTATGTATAGAATCAAAACACTTGCATTAATTAAAAAAAAAAAGCCGTTTAGCAGCGAAAACTTTCGTATTTCGCTGCAAGAAGAACATTTTGGAACGTTCGACTCCGACAGTGATTGTAACTGGTGACAAAACAGAACAGTCTTCAATCTAAGTTCTTCTCTAGAAGGTTGATCAATCGAGAGTTTTTCCACCTAAGTTTTGACGACGTTTAATTTACATCGTCCATTCTCCTGCTGCTCTGTCCTGCTCCTTCATTTTGTGTGGTTTTTGATATTGATAATTTCGCGCAAGAGTACGAGCTTATAAATAACTTATGGCTGTTTTTACACATGGGGTTTAGGGGGGAAGGGGGGGAATTCGTACAAGTTGGAATTCAAAGTATAGAAACAGTAGCTGATCAAATATTAAAACTCAGTTGTTGCTTTACTTTCGTTAATTCTTTCGTTTCTCGGTCCATGCAATCACGTTTTGATAATTACACTCCTTTCCTTTCTTCCTTTCTTTTGTTTTTCTTTCGTTCGCTCATTTGTCTATCACTTATAAACTTTGCGGCAAGTTATAGACAGATAGTAGACATGTTTAATCAACACTTTTGTAGGCAGAGCTGAATTACAGTGCGGGTCAGAAAATTATACACACAATATAACAATGATATAAATAACCCTGGTAATATTTCACCAATTTCTCGTGTATGAATAATACAAATAACCCTTAATAAATAATATTTCAACAATATATATGCATGCACAACAATTTCATTACATTCAAAAAGTTATCATGAATATGCCCTCAAGGGTTACCCCTTGAAATTTACTCAGGGTTACCCCTGAGAAATTTATTGGTACAGAAAGCTGCGAATCTATCTGTTCTAATTCTGGGTCTCTCTACACCGGGGTAGACAAAAATTTTCCCGAAAATAAGGTTAAAAAAAATTTACATTGTATACACTCGTTGCAAAAAAAAAAAAAGCTTCAGCAATGAACGATAAAACCCAAAGGCTTTCCGGGTACTTAAGTACATGATAACCACGATTACTTGCACGTGCGGTAAATAGAAAACTAAAAAAGACCGATTAATAGTGAACATATATAGGCTTATGACCAGAAGCCTTTGCGGTCTGAAAACTGCAATTTCAAAATACATTTCCAATTTGTACCACGGTAAAGTTACAATTATGCATTCAGTAATCTTTTCCTTATTAGGAAGTAAATTCTGATTGGCTAGTTTGATGCTCTAATAAACCTCAGCTCTTGGACTTACCTAATCGCTTCTGGGTCAAAAGCTTCTGTCTTGAAGTATTTCAGGTATTCTTAGGGCGGTCCTTTTGTCTCTTTTTCAAAAATGTCTGAGTGTAACATTCCCTCTTTGTTATGTTATTCAAAACAATTCTTAGCGCATTACCTACACAGGACGAATGTTCTTATTTCAGTGCCTTTAGGCAAAATCTAAAGCAGTCTTAAAGGTTGAGTAAAGCTTTAATCGTCTTTAATTGTCAAATGAAATATCCGAAAGCTAACTCTAACCTTTAATGAATCTTTAATTGAACATAAGTTTAACTTTAGTAGCGCAAATCTTTCAGTATCCTTTAAGTGGTTTCTTTTTTGGCACAAAAGAGGGTGTTTCATTAAAATACATTTAAGTTGACTTTAAGGTGAGATTTAAATGAGTATAGCTGTTCTGACATCTTTAATTCATGCATTAAAGATAGTCTCATTGTAATCTGAACTGTCAACAGAATATTCATCACAAATCAGCCAACACTTGCACTGATGAGCCAGAAGAGCAAATTTTGTTTTACGTGCAGCAACGTGAGCTCACAATTCTTTCTGGGGTCGAAACATCTTATTGAAAGCCACGGTTTCATTTTTGCATCTCCTTTAAAGAGCGCATGGAGTGCGATGACAAGTCAGGAAATGTTTTCTGCGCGCGCTTTAATGGCTTCGAATCACGTTCAACTTTCGAAAGGCATAAGCGGAAAGGTAACGGAAAGAAATTAACAGATACTTTCGTGGCGACTTCAAATTCCCGTGATTTCACGAAATTTCAAGTTCATCTGACTATGAAGGTTAGTTAATTTGAATATAAAAAAAGTCATGTGTATGTATTGATACATACCTACATATATCTTTACGTCTTTAATTATTACATGAGAACATAACCGCTATTGAACGTTGCTTGAGACGATTAACATTGAAACTTCCTCGCACTCAGTCCCTGAAGATTTTTTGAGGTCGGAGGTGTCTACTGCCTGTGGGCATGGACGCCCCATTGAGAAAGTACCTTCGTAGACTATTGCGGCAAGTTTGTAATGTTTCTGGTTCATATTATTTGCCTTTGTTTTCTTTTGTCGTGTGGCTTATTTCTTTCTCCGTATTAAATGTAAGGCTTACAATCTTTCTCCTTTCCAGGAATATTGATTAAAAAGCCTGAGGTTTGAATCCTCACATGCGTCCACCCAGAAGTTTGTCTTTCTGCTCTGCTATAAGAACGTTTGGTAGCGATGTTAAATAAATTGAGGTTTGAATCATCACAAAGGTCCACACAAATTTCTTCCTCTGCCCAGCTGATAGAGCAGATGTTCCTTATGAATATTGACCCAGCTCTTACTTTTTTTTTGTCTTCCAGCTGATAAGGTGATGCGCAATTTTTCTGAGATAATTGATTTTTGACTGATATGATATAAACAATTAGTTCTCGTGGCCCCTCTCAAGTTAAGCTACAGTCACCATTCCGTTCTGCAAATGCCATAATTTTTTAATGTTGTTCAGTTAAAAAGCAGATACTCTCCAACCTGGCTTTATTCTTTTTGTATTCCTTTGACTTTGAATGTCAAGGGTGCCGGAGAAAAGTAAATCCCCGCTTGAACACAGACACAGTCCTCTGGTGGTTACAGCCGAGAACCGACTTGTCTAGCCTCCGGGTTTGAGACCTATTTAACGGCTCAGTGCTCGTATCAATCAATGAAAATAAAAAAAATCATAAAACATAAAAATAGAAACGATACGGATACATCATTGCCGAGGTACCAGAGGGTAAGAACAAAGTATGGGCAATCTGCACTGCACCTCTCCTCGAGACGCGAAAATAGACAAGCACTGAGAGGAGCGCACGAAACTCTCCTCACAGCTGGGATCACCTTCTCTAGGCTGACTGCAGGAGGTTCGAATCCTCGCAAGGGACACAGATTGCAATGGTTTTTCTTTCACTATCCTATAGATGATACCATTAGCTTTCTGTGATCCATCTTGTCTGCTGGGAATGAAATGTTTTCTTCTGAAACACTATCCTCAAGCTGAAAAAGAAGTGTGCTTGAACTAAATTTGCAATAGCTATAAACTGAAGCTAAACTCAAGTATTTGTTCCTGACAAAATTCCATGCAAGTGTGACGTAAATTTGACATTTGCTTTACATTTACCTTGCTCATTGAGCAAAGCTGTTCATTTGCTATAAATTTGCATTGGGATCTAACAAAAAAAGAAATAAAAACCCTTATTTAGTGGCCACTTGCCAGTTCCCTGAGGGTGGCCCATTTACTGGGTTCAACTGTATTCAGAATGAAATTTAATGTAAATGAAACTGGAATTAAATGTGATTGATCTATTTACCTTTGCTAGAAATCCGAGGGAAATAATAATTCAGGCCACAGGCCTGCCAATCATCCACTTAGAGGCTGATTACATGAGTCAGGCTGGCCTGCCCACATAATGCCATCCTAGCAAAGAGTGAACTCGGCTCATGTAATCCACCCTTACTAAAACAACTAATCGGACAAACAAAAGTGGCAGGCCTCTGCCTACCACAGACATAACATTTTATTTTCATAAACACTGCGAACATATATTGCACAAAACTAACAAATTATTTTGACTTCGGCCGAACAAATTGTCTACAATATAAATAATGTGTTCTATAGCTCATGCCTCCAAAAATCAAGTCACAATAAATCCTAAGAAACTGTCATTTACAATTAAACTGAATAAATAGCTTTATTAATCAAAAGCATTGGTATGCAATTAAAGAATGGGTAAAAGAAAGACTTCTGTCACTTGAAAGCACTGATTTACAAGATGTGCCACTTTTTCACCTGCCAACTTACAAAATGCCATCGAGAAAGCTTTCTACACCCATGTTACTGTCACAATAAATGGGAATTTCAGAGAAATAATTCAAACAATAAAAATGAATACATAATAGTTTGTGTTTCCAGCACTCTATAAAGGCAACAAAAAATAACTGTCTGCATCAAGCATTACTATAATGAGGTTAGCACTTTTGGTTATTCTCTGTAGTTGGTCTTTTTCTTTCTTTTTTTTTTTTTTGTATATGTATTGTGAAATTTTTATTTTCATGGATCAGTGTAAATTTTGTTTCATATATACAAACAATGTTATTTGTGGAAATCTCCCTATGAAGCTGACAGACAGTATTGATTTTACAGAAATACATATTAATCTGTTGACTTCGTCCAAAGCTTCAATTGATACAGGGTGACAATTTTACATACACATTGGCAGTACAACAAAAGCACTGACTGACAAGATGTGCCATCTCATCATCTGCCAACCTATGATGTGCCATCGAGAAAGCTTTCAGTGCCCTTGTGGGAAAAAGTCTTGGCAGGAAAAGAGCAGATTCCTCACTCCCTGAAAAAAAAAAATACAGAACCTAAGAAACAGTGAACAGCTTCAAATATTTAAGCTAATAGCGCTATCTACTGCGAGGATCGTGCATCATACGTATCTAATACCGCAGTTCAAAATATATAAACTTCATATATTTCATTGTATCTGATTTATCACTTTCACGGGTTTAATACGAATCGACTTAACGGCCTGCTCCCAGTTGGCTTGTTAGCTCAATTGGTAGAGCGCTGCACTAGTATCGCAGAGGTCAGTGGTTCGAGTCCCGTACAGGCCTCATTTTTTCAGGTGTGATTTTCGCTATTGCTTAAATTAGCGTTATCTACTGCGAGGATCGTGCATCATACGTAAATTTCCTTTGTTACAAGATATCCTTAACCTACACACGGCTACATTTTCAGATATATTTTTAACTAACCCTTTTGAAACTTTAGTATCGGTATGAAGCTGTTTACTTGAACAAGTAAAGTTCGAACGTGTAGTTCGTGTTTTCCCGCCTTTCTGTTTCCTTGCTTCCAATTACACTCGAGTCTTCATTTGTACTGGCCAGCGTTAGCTAGGCACAGTACGATAAACATCACAACGAGGCAATATGTCAACAGGAGGTCGTTGTTTGGTTTTAGAAATATTAATTCGCGCGCTTTTTTGAACCTCAATATTCCGTTTGACTACTTTGTTAACAAAGCATCACAAAGCATCCGAGAGAAGCACTTGTAGTGTGGTTATTTTACCGTTAATTCGTAGTTAAAGCAAGTAAGAAAAGAATATGGCGGAAAGACGATTGCACGATCAAAACCATGATGTGGTTCCAGCGGCGAAAAAAGGATTAAAGTGTCCGACGATTGCATTGTGCTGCTGGAGGAGTTGATCCGGAGCAATCACGCTCTGGCGAGCGAAAATGTAAAGCTTCGGCAGCAGCAAGAGCGCAGCAACAAAGAAAACTCTGAAGCGCTTTAGCGGATCGAGGGCCGTCTTCAAACTGTTGATAATAATGCAGCCAACGTCCGTCGGCGCCAAAACAGAAGACAAAGGCGAACGACAGTAGTAGTTCCACCGGCTTGTCGAGTGAGTAAAAAAACATAACTGATAAGCATGAATAATGTGATATGTGTTCATAATTTGCTTGAATCAGTTCTGTTTCGTGGAAGATTATCTTTTATGTTGAGTACATGTTTGGCGCGCGAATTATATGCATAATTAACTTAATTATTTCGGCGGTAATCATTTGACATGATTAGATGTGGTTACAATTACTTGATAATCCTTTACCATAAACAGGTCTACCAGAAAAGTTTTTTTCCTCCCTTTTGTTTCAACGAGAATTATCTAGTAGGAAAATTCATTTAATCATTTTTTCTCTTGGACCCTTTTGACCTTGCCTGTTTTATTCACATAGATGGGTAAGGTTAATTTTTAATTGTGCTTGTGTCGATTGCTCTACATCATCTAGCCTTCAAACAACCAGGGTTTTTAAAAAGCGTGAAAGTAGAAATAGGACAAACGTGACAAACCGATTGTTGAATTTTTTTTCATTCTTTTAGAGAACTGTGAGGAGAATGTACAAACTCCTTTTGAAAAAAGATGACTTTAGTGGTTTCTATCTTGACGAAGAGTGAGTAATATCTTTTTAGATTCAGAGATATTTTGCTTTATCTTGATTGAGCGAGGAAATCGAGTCTAAGCTGCTGCTTGAAATATTGAGATGTTATGTGAACACCTTATGGTGGTTACAGTCGAACCTCGATTATCCGGACTTTTCGATTATCCGGACTTTTTCTCTGGTCCCGTTTTTTTCATGATTATTAATGAGCTTTGATCTTCCAAACTTTATGAGGTAAAAAAATTCAGAGATTATGTCTAAATTCAGGAAAAGTGCGTTTAAAACATTGCCTCCTCCGCTTTCAAAAGATCGAGCACTCGGAGAGTCATCGAAGCAGATTTTTATCTTCATTTCTTTTGTTTACATTATTGTCTCATTAATATTCATATTTTCGATTATCCTGACTGATTACCTAAGTCCCAACAGGTCCGGATAATCGAGGTTTGACTGTACTTTTGTCTTAGTGTTAATGTTGTTACTACAGAATACCAGGCTTAATTGTATTAGTTGTTTGTCTTAGAATAAATTCTGACAGCAACAAGATCCTTTTTGAGCGGACAATAGAGCAGGCAATACATCAACAAGGAGGACTTGAAAAGTGTCCTTGGACAAAAGAAGTCATAGAAGGTAGCTACCAATAATCATAGCACATGCATTTCACTTTTACTGGGGTGTCATTACATTTTGTGGGTGAGCATAAGGATTTTGCACTCAAGCATATTGATGCATATCTCCTTTATAACAACTTGAGTTTTATTGAAGGCGTTGGCTTGAAAACATCCTGGCAAAATTGTGCTCAAAGTTGGTCAATTTGTCTATTGCCCAGCCCTTAATGATACCCCTGCTTTTAGTCTCTACCATCAATTCGTGTCTTTTACCACTTTCCCCTCAACATAAATGTCATCATAAAACTAGCATTCAGTAACACAGTTAGATACCCTGAAACCTCTAATGAGCACCTTCATTACATGGTCAAATTTAGGACAAGGGGGGGGGGGGTGCATTTTATAGTTTTTCCTAACTTACATATTAACTTTCCCAAATGTTACAGAAATTTAAATATGTTGCAAACTGAAATTTTCGGGTTTATTTCTTGTCTCTAGATCTGAAACACTTCAGTGTAGATCCTCAAAAAAGCATACTTTACACCTTAGCAATGAATCACTAAGGACATACTAACTTGGCAGATATTCTAAGGTGGCCTGCCATAAATTATTATAAATTTGAACATTGTCATTAATTTATGTGGGAATCTTTTTACAATCAGCTTCTCATGGCATTTTCATAATCATTTCTTTAAACAGCTGCTTTACAAATATATTTCAAATATGTGTGAAAACACAGAAACTGAAGAGTGGTAACCACTATGAGGCTCATAAACAAAAAACCTGGAAGAGTGGTCGCCAAAGAGAGGTATTTATTGGCTAGGATACTATTTTGAACATTTTACTTTTCATATACCCTGCTGTTCACAAATGATGGGGTCCGACAGATGTTCAATGTTACCAGACTGAGTACACCCTCAAGTACACTTGATCAGTGGGAGGGAAGCTATTTCCCATTGAATGTCTTTATTTTGGCACTTCAAAATTGGATGGCTTTGAATATAGACACATCTAAGGGACTATGTTCTTATTAGAGAAATTGTTAAATAAGTGAGGTATTCTGGTCTGTATCTAGAGCCTCCCAAGAAAATCTTTGTAAAATAAATTTGAAAAATATTAAAATGTGATGTGAAATAAATGATAGTTTGTATGCACCATTTGATGGGAAAAAAAAAGGACAAAGAGACCCTATATTATAACATGCTTAAGAATTCCATTCTTACATTGGGTACACACATATATATATATATATATATCAAGAGAAATTAGTGATTTGGATCATATTTTTCATTTGAAGTCCTATAACACCCTTCTCATGCCTGTTTAATTTTTTTTATTTTTTTTAGAAGTTAATGAGACAAACTACAGCCCTGGAGCTGGTCAACTGGGCCAACCAGCATGAAAAGGGGAGAGCAGCAGAGGTTCTTGTCATGGAGGCAATGAGCAGTGAGGAAAGCTGCTACGAGGATGACGATGGAAATACCTCAAAAGTAACAAAATACTCTGTGCATCACCTTCAGTGGGAAAGTAGGAGAATGAAAAAAATTGAAAAGAAACTTGACAAGGCTTATAAGAAAAAGCTCACTTCAAGAGCTAAAGAGAGAATCCGTCCAGGGTTTATGGGCAACCTTTTCTGAGATGCCCACCTACTGAAAATTTTCCAGAGTGGGCAATAATACAGTGAGAAAATTGTTTTACTAATCAATGAAATCGAAAATGTACAAAATATTAAGCCAAGTCTAGAATGAGGTTATTTTGCATGCCTGCATGAGGCTTCTTTTTCATTGAATAATTATGGTCTCATCTTAAGTAAGTGATCGTGAATTCTTCAATGTTAATAAATTTCCTCCACATGAGATACTTTTTTCTATAGAGATGTACACATCATTTTTGTATATCAAAGTTTCAGCTGCATTTTAGAGTAAGAGAACTGTTTTCTAATACTTGTTTACTAAAAGAAATTAAGGTATATGATCATATTTAATAAGTATTACAGTTGTAATAATGTAGCAAATAACTGAGAGTTATTGCAAATTTAAGTCGATTAAGAAAATTTTTCTGAATTTTAGATTGATAGGTTGAACTTATATTTTTTATTGTTAGACAAGTATCATTTCAAATCACATTTCTTAGTAGCTGGATTTGAGAGTACAATTTGTGAATCAATAGCTTTTTGTGTAGTTTGTTACTACAGCTAGTTATATAATTTGTGTATTTGTCATACTTTTATAGTGGTAAATATTCTATTACCTGCTTGACGAAGATTATATTATACATTGACAAAAGTGAAACAATTTTAATAAAGTATGTCAATCAGTAATTCAAACATTTGGACATCTCTTTTTTTAATTATGTATGGGGCTTGACTGGGATATCCTCAGCTTCATTGTAGGTTTATGTTATCTCAGGGGAACAAATGAGTTTTGAACGAAACTATTTCATCACTGCAATTTCAAACACTTTGTTATTACTTGAATGTGTGATGCTTCTTTTTCTATCAATTGTAAGGTTGCCCAAAATATCATAAGTTATTGGGATATAAATGAGGGTGTGATTAAGCAAATCAAAAGTCAGTTGAAAGTGAAACCTGCAGCCTTTAGAGGCGCTTAAAGGTCACTTAATGATGAATGTTAACAAAACTTGAAATTTAAGAGAATCAGAAAGTACAACTAAAGATGAATTACAACAAAACCTGTAACTTTAAGCAGTACTTAAAGGGAAACAAAAGATTGAAGAAACCTTTAAGATACATTTACAAGTGGAAGTTTTGGTTGACTAAAGTTGACTTTACAAGAATTAAGAGGATTCCTAAATTCAATTAAATGGTTATTTAGGTTTGCTTTCATGTGATCTTAAAGTGTTCATGAAATGGTTATTTAGGTTTGCTTTCATGTGACCTTAAAGTGTTAACTAAATGGTTCATAAGGACACTTTAATTGACTTCGGAAAGTTCAATTAAAGATACATTTCAGAACTTTCGTATGTCACCTAAAGATGACTTAAATACTTCTAATGTTAACCTTTAAGTTACCTTTAAGGAAACTTAATTTAGTTATTTCATCCTGTGCTAGTAAGTTGAGTTTTATTCATTTGAGAGTAGATTTGGGTGTGGCTATCAAAGGAGCATCGTATTTATTGTTTATATGCCGTTCAAATAGTGAAACTGAATCTGGTCACAATTAAAGGGCAGAAAAAGCTGGCAAACATTTGAATTCAGCATGGTTTCTAGAACTTCTACTAAATCGACAGTGGTTGGAGGGGACCGATTTTAGTGGATGCCTTACGCGCGTGTCCTCGCAATATTCAGTCTCACTATCACTGAATGGCATTGAAAACAGGAGAGAATTTTCCTCAATATCGCTTTCTGCTGATGAAGCAGGTTTTTTATTTGAAACTTCTGAGTTTAACTGGTGGTTATTCGTGCATTTCAGTTTTGAGAAATGCTTTAACTTTTCCCTGGGCAAGGTTTTTTAAAGCTGGGTTAAGATAACCCTGGCCAGTGTTGAGGTGAAATCTGATTTCAGATCTAAACTTGGAGAAAATTCAATAGGATGATTTTTGTCTAGAAATTGATTACTGGATGCTCTATAAAGAAAAGACAAATTTGTCCTGAAAAGTCTTTTGAACAAAGGAATAAAGAAACCCTGATTCAAATTTAACCGATTTCGCCAATCTTGTTTTTTGTAACATATAAGTTTAACATTGAAAATGAAACTAAACAAACAGTAATAACGCAGAATTTAAGGAGGCCGAACAGCTCACCTTGCAAAACAGAACGTGTCTTCTTTAGTTCGCTGATGGGGTGTCTAATGAAAACAAAAGTAAGAAAGTGAAATGAGGTTTGCACTCCAACTTGCCATATGATACGTTCACGAATCGTGGGGAAAGCAGTCTTTTTATCAGAAGCTTGTGTTCTTGAATGTGGTTTGTATAGTTTAAACCTTTACAGTAACGCGGACCACGTGACTTCTTCAAACACAAGATCGATGTAATTAGCAGTAGACAGGTGATGAGAAAATAAAACCTTATCAGCTGAGGGTATTTAACAATTATTCCACAAGCGCTTGTTGGATATGAGATGATAGATAGCCAACGAGGCGCGTAGCGCCGAGTTGGCTATAATCATCTCATATCCAACAAGCGCGAGTGGAATAATTGTTTTATTAAAAAAAACGCCCCCAAGATATTAGACAAGTTCTCGACTTTATTTTGTAAGAAGAAACCATAATGGCTAAGCCTGTAAAAAGTCTTGAATTGCATTATCCAATATAATGATCCAGTTTTAATAATTTCTAATATAACACTAAATTCTCTCTACTGACCAACAAGATAATGTAAAAAGGAGCTAGAAGGAAAAATTTCTGATACTATCATAGATTTCAAAGAGCATTCAAATAAAAAATTGCGTCGAATTTTTATAGCATCAAATATTCACAATTTTTTTAAACTCATTTTCTATCATTAAATTTCTCGCATTTTTTTATCCGAAATATTCAGTTTTCAAAGCGTGAGAAGAAAAATTTAGATTTTCAATAGTTATCCTTCGTCAAAATATTAATTATAATTTGTCCAGACTCTTTTATGCAGGGCTCGACACTAACGGTAGCCAACTAGCCACAGACTAGTAGCAATTCAGTTTTGGCTAGTGGTTTTCCGTTTCCACTGGCCAGTTTGGCTAGTAAACGAATTGACATTGTCGTAGCATATAAGATGTCACCAGCCACTTGGCTAGTAAGTTGAAAAGTTAGTGTCGAGCTCTGTTTTGTCTTACTCATTAGGCGAGAACTAAGGAAAAAAGATGATAAATGCAAGGATCCCGTGTGATAACAAAGAGCTATGTTTGATCGGTTGAAAAAATATTATTTAAAAAGGCTAATGTACCAACATGACTTTCTAATTTCGCCCATGAGGTTCGTTGAAAGACATTGTTGTTCATTATTTTTGTTCTGCTCGGTATGAGGTAGTGAAGAGTTTATTTAAAACGTGTGAGGTATATAAACTATTTTCTTCAGTCTTTATATTTGCTGCTTACCCTTCAACAAGAAAGCGTCTCTTGTTAAGTGGTTTAATCGTATGACTGACGAAGCCAAGAGTGGAATAACACTTTCCCTGCGAAAAAGAAATGAAGGACAATAACTTTAGAGAAAAGAGTATCCCCCAACTAAATCAGTAAAGGAAAAAATTGTTTCGAAAACCTTTAAACCTTCCCCCTTTCCCGAACCTCACAATGGCGGCTCCGGCGGTATGTAACTGGTTTGCAGAAATTTCTGTAAAGGTTCGATTTGCACATCGTGGAGACTTAGAGGAAATATTTTCTTTATTCGAGGAGAGAGCATTTTGCCATTTCAGTCAGTACTAATGCCCCTAGAAAGCCGCTAAATTTTCGGAGCGAGCAAGTCAAGACTTTAACAGTCAAAAATCACGATCATGTACATATTTTAGAGGTGAAAGTTATTACAATATTTCTCAAAGTTTATTGAGAAGCACTTCACATAGCTTTCTTTTTGTAAAAGTCTATGTTTGTTTGACAGATCGTAAATCTACAGGAAACAAATTCCTAATTTTTTGCTCCCCGGAAAACAACTGTGCGACGTTTACTTCCTGCTTTGTTATTGGCTAAAATAGAATGATTCATGTTACCGCGTGTCTCTTCAACAAAGAATCATAGATGAAATCAAAATGTGCTAAGAACAACATTGGTCATGTGCCATCTGGGATCTGTTTCCGAAGAGATGCACGAAAACATTGAAATCTATTTGTTAAACATTTGACGACATAGCAATCCGAAATCCTAACCTTAGAAGTTGTCACGCATGAAAAAAGTGGTAACTTTGTCGTGTGGTAATTTGTCCCTAAGCAGTCAATGGATGAGGAATTTGTGTTTCCGTCACAATTCGGCTATCCGTAGTGGGGTGACGTTGCGAAACTGGTCTCAACATGTCTCCAACACTTATGGGCCATCGAATTATATTTGTGCCTATCGAAGGGGCACCTATTTTTGCGGTTATATTAAACCTAAAACGTGTCATTGAGACAGGAAACAGTTCGATATTCTTTTCATGGCCGAAGATTACAAACTATGCCAAGAATCCTTAATAAGTACTAGCAGGTGATATGTGGTTTTCCCGCTGAAGGAATACCACGTCCCGCAAGCCTCGTGAAGAATACTGAAACATTTAAAATTTTTACCTTCTCTTTCCCAAGGTCTGAAAATCAATCCACTGTTCTTTTAACCCTTGAGTCATTGAGAGTGCCACTAAATCAAAATGATGGTGATGAGAATGAAGAAAATGATCATTAACTGATTCTTCAACAAGTTCTCCTTTTTGTTACCATAGGAAATTTATAGAGAACAATGTGAAGAACATGCACACTGACATTAAGGCGAGAGCAGCGGCAGTACTTCGTGAGAAGGTTCGCCTCTCACCAGTGTGGCCTCAGTTCAATTACTAGATCTTTTCGTGCTCTCCGTGCAATTACCCTTCGTTAAATTACTAGTATAACAATTCCAAATTAGGTCCCTCAACACAAATGCCTCATTGGCAATACGTAGATCATCAAATTACCAAGTCTCTTTTTTATTTACCAATGCTACATATTTCCTTGTTTACCAGTCCTTAGAGTGTGTTATTGATCTCTCCTAGGGGTCAAAGGTTAAGAGTACGCTCGTGTCTAGATCTGTCTGAGACAAATAACGCATGGCTCGGACAAACCTGCTGGAATACATCAACTTAAGAAGGCTATTTTTCGGGAGATTTTAGAGACGAAAATCGAGGAATATTCAAATGTAAAAAAAAAAAAACATAAACAAATAACGTATATGAGAACGATCCTTCGCAGTAAAGCACTATTTGAGCAATAGTGAAAATCAGACCTGAAAAAAATTTCAGGCCTGTACGGGACTCGAACCACTGACCTCTGCGATACTAGTGCAGCGCTCTACCAATTGAGCTAACAAGCCAACTGGGAGCAGGCCATCAAATAAATTGCTTTACTGCGAAGGATCGTTCTCATATACGTCTCATAACCGCAGTTCACACATATGTTTCATATGTTTGTTGTTGTTTGATTTATCATCTACGGGTTTATATCGAATTTATTTGATGGCCTGCTCCCAGTTGGCTTGTTAGCTCAATTGGTAGAGCGTTGCACTAGTATCGCAGAGGTCAGTGGTTCGAGTCCCGTACAGGCCTGAAATTTTTTTCAGGTCTGATTTTCACTATTGCTCAAATAGTGCTTTACTGCGAAGGATCGTTCTCATATACGTCTCATAACCGCAGTTCACACATATGTTTCATATGTTTGTTGTTGTTTGATAAACAAATAAATAATCGGCTGAGGGAACTAACTTTTCGATCGGTAACAACAGTCAGGGCTGTGGCAATATTATCAAACCAGCCTAAAGCAAAATCGTGAATGGGGTTTCTCATCAAAGTCATCAAAGAAAATTGGTGCAACGGTCCGTTTGGGCGGAGAGCATCATTCTAGGGAAGGAATCATAAAAACCACAACAGAATTTCGACTAGACACGTTAATAAAGGTTATGTATGTATGTATGTATGTATGTATGTATGTATGTATGTATGTATGGCATGGTTGGCATGCATGTCACTGTAATTCTTTATAATCACTCTTTAACATTATCATCATCATTTCTTCTTTAATCTTATTCTGGTCTTGTCCCATAATATAAGCGGTTTACCCTCTATTAACAATCAAGGTTACAACCTGCAAACTGCATGCAAAACTACTCGACAGTGCCCAGGTCTTGATCGAAAAACCTTGTTATCGCATTCTTTAAGCCTTCCTTTCAGGAAAAGGTTGAAATGATGCCATTCTAGCAGCTTGCGTAACTGTAATTTATTTTTGCATTTACTAAACCGTCTATCGGCCAGTAAACAAGCAACCAAGAGGCGAGCGCTTACAGACGGCGAAACTCCCAACGAGATGCGATCGTTTTTGCGGCTCCGTTGCCTTTAATCTCAATCCAGCGCCCAAGAAATTTATGCTTAAGGGGGTTGTTGTTCAATGTGTTTAGAATCTAAAGGTTCTTCCTCGATCAGAATTAGTGAGTTGAAAGGTATATAACTAACAAGCAAAGCATTCCAATGATTTATCATTTAAGCCCCCCTTGCATTCCGTGATTAGGATTTTTAAGTCCCAGTAGTATCATCTTAGTAATCATAGTATCATCATAGTAATTAAAGTTACTATGAAATTAAACATTACTTTAAAATTTACAAACACCTCTTCATGCTTTTTTCCCCCGGGAGATAGACTGCGTTGGTACCTTTTTTTTCTTCTTAATGTGAATCAGTTACTCGCGGATGTAATGTTAAGATCGCAAACAGGCTCATTTGATAACGATTTGTGGAGTTAAATATAGCAGCAGATATGCAAAAAACATGTTCTTCGTGTTTTTCATTCCCATGGTGATCTATCTTAGCCATAAATGGCTCAAATCTCATCAATTGTTTGTTCAGTCGATCTGAGGTAAGAACATTAACGCAAAAACAAATAAACTCAAGTATCGTCATTAGCTTAATAGGATACAGAAAAGTCGCCGACGGGCCGCAGTTAAGAAACAACCATAATTAAATGCTTTCGCAAGCTGTTTTGCTTCAATTAGCAAAGCAATCTGCACGAATTAACGCCTGTAATGGGGGCGGTCGCATTTTGGGGATGAGTATTGATGACAGATAGAGAATACGACTAAAATACTTAATTCTCCGACACCGTTGGCGAGGAGAGGGGGGGAATCGAAGGGGGGGCGGCGTTTCTCGGAGTTCTGGCTCATGACTGCTGGTTCCCCAAATCTTGAGTCTATTTAAGACCAAAACTGGCAGTTTTTCTGCATCATTTTTGCAGATATGGCTTCATAGAACCGCACTTCGAAGGCGTAACTAAGCCTAGAATCGGTGCCAAATTCAAGAACTGGTTAATATTGACCCAAAAACTCAGCTCAGTTGTTTATTTTTCCGGTGATATATCTCTCTCTTACTCATTTTCACATGTTCGTGTAGACGCCATTGTTGTTCCCTTGAAAGTCCAGCTCGATTTAAGAACGTGCCTGTTAAAATCTGCACTCATTTTCAGATCAAAACAGCTCCAAACCAAACCCTTCAGCGTAGTACATACCTATATAGCTTACACAAGGATATACCCCCCTAGCAATACCAAACGAAAATCGTAATCCCTTCATCTGCAATTAAGATCTTAAGGGTCAACTCACCCATTCCGCTTACAAACCAAAGTTGTTCCGATACAATGAAACAATTGTTGATACGAGGAAATGTCTGTGCTAAATTGGGGACAATTATTTGTCACCATCTTGATTTTGCATCAAGCAATTCCCAAGTTCTGACAGCATTTGTTGCTTCTTCATTTTAAGTGAAAGTTACAGAATGGAAATGGAATGGGAATTATAAAATGATGAAAATTAAAAGTAAATTTTCCTCGCCTTAGAAACAAGCCTTGTTGCAGAAGGCTAACTCAAACAAATTAAGCGTTGATAAAACCTCAATCCATACTGTACTGTACTGGCAGATAACTCGATTAGGAAAATATTACCGACTCTAATTTCCTGTGCTGAGAACAAAAATAGACTCGAAATGACCCAGAAAATTGCAATCTAAATATCTTCCCATCCTGGCCAGTAAAAATTCTAGCCGATAATTATCAATAACATCTCTGCGTCGTTCAATAAACCGGAAAAGACAAGATTTTCCTGATCTTTACGCTCGTAATATGTCAACTTTTTTTCAAACTCAACAAGGTTAAAATGCTTTATTGTCCACGTTCCAAATATGGAGACGAATTCAATCACTTTTGGCCAATATCGCAGCTCCACGAATACATTTGCTTATATAACTGATGAGCTTAAGCATCTCACAGACAATTACTGTTTTATCAGAGCGGCTCAGTTCTTAAATATGAAATTCTATCCCGTTTGATTGTGGCTTTTGAGATAACAGACTTTCAACGAGCGGTCTCACCGAGTGCTATGGTGATCTAAGAAAATTTAAGCGCGGCGATTAGCGCAGTTGCATTTCTCCCAAATCTACAACGTTGCACTCACGCGTTTCACGCCAGGAGGTGAAAAAAGCTCAAAGGTAACTTCTCAAATCTTCAGACTAGCCTCTTCGCGTTTTGAACGATTTCACTGAAACAGCTACACCGGCTCAGTCAACGCATATTCAGAGTACATGAAACAGAAGTCCGAACGCAATTTGGTAAACTTGTGATTTCTCCTTCAACAGGAATATCATCGAGTTCTACAGAACGGTAAGCAGAATAGCGATGCTCTTCATTTCATAACATACTGTCAAGTGACACAAAATTGTATTGTCGGTCTTTGTACTGTTTTTATAGATTCATTTTTTTTCCTGCTACAGCGGCTACTTCAGTGCGTAAACCTGCGTTGTGCGTTTCTGTTCCGACGAGATGGTTTAGTTTGTGTTTGATCTTGAAAAACTATAATTTAGCATTAATTTTCCGTGCTTGTCATTTACAATCCGTTTTCATCCGGATCACCTGCTCCATTTATCATCTAACCATACTTATTGTTTCTTGGCTTAAATTTCTGTCTCGTTTCGTCTCTTTATCGAAATGATATTTTTGGCCTTCCTTAAATGTGAAAGGTGTTATTCATGTTTGCCAAGTAACCGAAGTTGAGCTGCTTTGAAGGCTGGCCAAAGCCTTTTTATCGCATACGCAGTCGAAATCCTTAACCAAATTAGGCCTCAAAAGTATATACTTCCCCCGTACAAATTAATGAATAGAGGTGTTATCCCTTTTTCTGTTTTTTTTTAGAAAGAAAGCGTTAGTGAGCACGTTCATTATCCATACCGTGACACCAAGAGAAAACGTTTTACAAAATACTCAATTGCCAGATTTTGTTTTTTTTTTGTTAATAGTTTTGAGATCTAGCCAGCTATTTCGAAGTACTATTTGTTATCGGCTCATTAAGAAAAAGGAAGGAGTGTTCTCTCGCACTTCGTAATAGTCGTCGCGCTTTGTAATAGCCGTCCGTACCTAGAAATGAAATTGTCCCACTTTGCGAAAACTGTTGTAATTTGTAAAAAACGTCGCACTTTTCAATAAAAAAGCTGTCGCACGTTGAGATGACGAACCATCACACTTTAGTAATAATTGCCGCACTTTGTAATACCTACACTCGTACTTTGTAATACACTCTACCTGTCGTACATTTTAATGCCTATCGTACTTTTAATAAAACTGTCGTGCTTTTGAAAAATTATTGCACTTTGTAACATCACCTGTCGCACCTGGTAATAAATTTGGTTTATTCTTTCCCTGCCGACGTGACCATTACGTGACACTTTGACGCGAGCAGTGCTGTCTGTACTCTTATCGACAACGACAAACTGGCCAATCGATTACGATATTACTGCCAAATGTAGTAAAAAATCAACACACTATTATTATTATTGTTGTCATTACCATTATTAAAATCGATGGTGATGATATCAATCTGTTATTATCATAATTATTATTATTATTATTATTATTATTATTATTATTATCAGTTCTAGTATTAATTTTTTTTTTGACAGAATGAATCATTAAGTCCAATCGAACGGGGAACGGGAAATGGAAATTGGAAATATAGAGGATGAAATTTAGGAAGGGAGTAGGAGATATCATACATTGTTTTTCTTTCCTTTTCCTATGTTTTCACTCCTTATTGCCGTCATTGACTCTGAACGATATTTTCAGTATATCATCACAGAACTATTTTGGCCTAATTCGAGAAGAATATGAATTAGAAGGCTGTCAAATTCGCTCCGACGAAGGGCTAACGCTCGAAACGTCAGCTTTTGTAATCGTTACGGTGGCCAATTTACTATTTCAACTTTGTTGATATATCCAAATTAATTAACATTAGTTCGGTTTTTTTTTTCTTTTTTTTTTTTTTTTTTTTCATTAACAGAAAGAAAGTAAATATCCACATAGGCGGTGATGAGGAACTAAATAACCATATAACTAAATAGCCATTTTCAGTCTAAATAATAGCTAAGTTATTTTGTGCTCTTACATCCTGGAGTAAAAGAACATTGCAATGTAACCAGGCAATTACGCCAAACTTTTAGCTAAAATTGCGTCATTTCAACGTGGAGGTTGCATGTAAGACTACACAGGAGTCATCGTTGAAGAGCGAGTTACACCTCGCAAAGCCACACGTCGTGTAGCAAGAACAGGGAACTTAAGCAGTCAGGACGGCAACGCCACGGAAGACGTCGATTAAAAAATGAGTTTCTACTTTTAGTTAGAATTTCGAAAATGGCTGCATGTGTTTACCGTCTCATAGGTTGCCAGACCTCAAACTCAACATAACGCATAAAAGTAGCGTTGAGTTCCAAAGGTAAATTAATATAATTTGCCGCCGCGGTTTCGGTTCGCAAACGACGCAAATTTCGGGGATTTCACGTTGTTGTTGTGCAAAGGACAGCTAAGAAATGTACAAAGCTTTAAAACGCACGTGCTGGGCTATTCAGTTCTGCCAATTAGATCTATTGTTTTTAATTGCACGTTCTCGTTGCCGTCGCCGTCGTGGTTTGCCTAAGGTGGCTCGTACCAGTTTCCTCGCGCGGGGAACAGATCACTCTTGCGTCACGCGCGAGAGAAACGTGCGAAAGAAGCCCGAGATTAAAAGACGAAAATTTAAAACAAAGATGGCGGCGCGAGGATTTTTTTCTGCTTATGTGAGAAGTTTACCTAAGAGCTTGTATTTGATGTGTTGAGCGGCCACTGTAAATGCAGGAGATAGAAACTAAGATAAGTAAAGGTAGCTTCACTTCACATTTAAAAGAAATATTCAACCGATATGAAATCTTGCGACGGCGAAAAAAGAAGAACTCAAGTGAAGGATAATCTACCTGAAGTGGAAGAAGACTTTGAAACTTCAAGGAAAATAATATGATATAGCCAGAAGTCATGTGTAGGATTTTTAAGATGAGCTCGGGAGGCTGTCTTTGACGGCTGTTTAATGAGTTTCTTAGCAGTAAACGTCTGTGAACATCAGATCGTAGATGCGCACGCGAGCACACGCAATTGTCAGCGGTAGCTAAAACAGATCATGAGCAAATGTCGATCTTATAGAATCCAGATTTTTAAATGCGCGAGAACGCGCGTGGAAATTGCTAAACTCACGAAAGCTATTGCATGAAAACAAGTCCGGTGACCCCTTCTTTTTATTATTACAATATGATAACAAAGTCGAAAGGAATCATCAGAAAAAAAACTAGAAAATTCTACGGAAGGAAATTTGCGATGTGTGAAAATTTCCCTTTTTGTAGATTTTCTGAAATTCCGCTCCGTAGAATTTTTTAAAAATCTTTGTGCATTTTCCTTTTCAAGTGCCAAAAGCAATCACTGAAAAAAAAAAAAAAGGGGATCACCCGGTTAGTTTTCGAATTATTTAAGCCACAAGCTAAAAAATGTGTCTGAATAAGCCTATGAAAGCGTTGCCATGGAAACTGCTAGTGACGAAATGACACTTATTTTTGGATAACCAATGATTATGTAATTCAACCCCGTAAAAGTGTTCAACTGGCCTTGGTCAGTCTTTCTGTTGTATTCTTTCAAAGTTACAAACCATCAAAAAGATGAAAACCGGTACGAGCCACCTTAAATTCCCTAGTATTTCACGAACACGTCTTCCTCGGTGCATTGGACTCTAACGAGCACCTCGAAGTTAAGAAGTTGTCTTGTCGTGAGTGAAATATGGAATTTAATTCAATGCTTATCTGGGGGAAAAAACAAACACAACACTCGATTGTGTTTACTCTTTTTGATCCTTTAAAGACGTCAGAATGTTCAAAATTATGCGAAACGCCGGGTGTCATTTCTGCGAAGGGAACAAATCATTTCCCTCAAAATAATCGACATCTCGCCTTCGAAGGAGCTATATCACGGTTGCGGATTTTCACGTAATACAACCTTGTATTTCCAAAGAGTGTCATTTCAATCCGTTCTAATTCCTCCTCGTTCCTCTTTTTCAAAACGGCCAATTTGACGTCGCACGAGGTGAAAACAACAGATAGCGACATGGCTGCTTCAGAAGTGAATTGTAATGAAAACTACGGAATAATCATAGAACCGAGTGTTCAGGTATTATATAGTTCTAAACGTCATTTTCAAAGTAAACTTAACAGAGGCGGGAAAAAGTAAACTAAAATAGGTTAACAAACCACACTGACTGTCGATCAATGATAGTTTTCAAGGGCGTATCAGCGAAATTATAATTTTTTTTTTTTGCATGTGGGCTCCCATCATCTGCTGCTGTCAGTCAGTAGACATTTGGCAAAGGTTGTCAACTGAATCTTATTGAAAAATATGCTGAGCAAAATAGCTTTAGGGCCACTTAGATGATCAGACGCAGACTTGAAAAAAAAAAACAAAACAAAACAAAACTCCCGTCCCTGGCAACATTTAAGTCCAAGAGAGGTTATGAAAAATAAGAGTGAAAAATTTTTCACCCTGTCGCTTATGCTAGTCTTGAAATCCTTTCAAAATCCTTAATGAATTTTTAACACAACATGGAATATAAGAAAAAGGAGTCGCTCTGTATTTTGAAAACGGGCTCGCTCTGTATTTTGAAAACGGGCTGATGTCAAACTGGTTATATATAGTGGATTACCATAATTGCTTACTTTTTTCTAAGGGAAGGTTCTTATCCATTTATCGCATTACATAAATTTACTAAACAAACACAGCAAATAATGTTGACGCATGATAAGTAACGCACTCTGAGCTTCTTTGTCTCGGACTGCTTTATCCACGAATAATGGAAAATTTGCGCTATTAAATAGAAAGATGAGATTTCCGTGGGGTGTTTTTGCAAGTACTACTTTCCGGCTTCTTTGAGTTATTGTCCGAAGAAGCTTCCTTTCTTTCACCGACTTCTCTACATGTTCCTGTATCTAAGACTAAAACGGTCGGAATTCCGTGTAATTCACAAAAAAAAAAGCTCGAGGGCAAAATATGGACTGAAAAAAACTATTCTTATAAAAATAACTAACTTTAACCATAATCATGATTCTGTTTACATTGAGCAACAACCTTTCGTTGTTTCAGTCGATGCTTTGATACGCAGTCAGAAATTGCAAATACTTCAGAAAAACTCTGGCCAATTGTGAGCGTTCCTTGTGCCGCTATCTATTATTGTATTTCGAGTTTTGCAACTAGCTTAAAGTGATCATAAAAATCTAATATACACCAGTCTTGATTTAAAATGGAAAATGTGGGAGGCATATCTACATGCATTTAACAAGAGAGGAAGTCGTTAAGTGACGTACAATGAAAACACGACTTTAAAGATAAATAAACCCACTCGAACCAGCAGGTGGAACCAACGAATAAGACCTGAATCCAGTTTATTGAATCCTACTGTCTTTATAAGATCATTTTCAGGAAGTATTAAAAAAATCGTTCGTCCATATGCTTTGCTCGTTAAAATGGGCGGGCATACTTAGCTTGGAGTTATGCGAAGGACATTATTGTTTAACAGGTAGATATAATCGCTATTTTCTCCTATGAAATCATCAAAAAGCTCGAGCTCGAAGCTATTCAAGATTATTTGATCATATAACTTACAAAAATACGATTTTGATGATAATGACCAATTTCTGATATTGAACCACATATATTTAACTGAAGTGCACTTTCCAATTATTTCAAAGCCATTCTTTTGACTTTTAAGAGAACAAAATGGACGCCACTTTGGCTGAGCACTTAGGCTTTTTGGTGTCGGCCCAAACGTATCTGTATATATATATATATATATATATATATATACATATATATATATATATATATGTTTCTCACGGGGTAGAACCATGCAAACTTTTAAATCTGACTCCTTGCTCGTCAGAAACATCTTGAAGTCTTACCGATTACTCTTAAATTCTATGACTTTTATTTTTCTCTTATTAGTATGGAAAATTCTGGTAATCATCACTATTATGTGTGCTAAATTTATAAAGGGTTTTGCGTCAAAGCCTCTAATTCTCCAAAATTTCATCTTGATTTTCAAATACACATGAATTTTATCTATTGAATGGCAAGCATTTACAGAATCCATCACGGCTGATTTAATTTCTTTTCTTTGCAGTCTGAAGATAATTTTAAATTCAATTCAAAGCACGTTTAATCATACACTGAGCACTTCTGTTCTATTTAGATCGAACAGAAGGAAATATTCGAGTTCAAAATGGAAAGAAATTCTACGTGGGAAAACACCACTCTTGGCCTCCCTGTGACAAATGTATCGAGTGAAGGTAAGGTGGTTTCTTCGGGTAGGATGGCTATCGCTTTAATTCTACGCTTGTTGTCTCTTTTTGTACTCCACGTCTCACTTTTGGGTGCAAATCACGGACCTTGATCACACTTAGAATTTTGAAAATGATTCTGCCACATTTTCAGCTGTCAAGGCGTCTCAGAAATATATACATATTTTAAGAGGATATCGACTTTGAAAGCATGTGATATCATCGCTTATTCCCCCTAAGATGGCTTCCACCCGATTACATAACCGGCGTAGTAGGCATTTAATGTCGAAAACGTGGGAAGTGCTTGCGCAATCTTCCGAGCCAGAGGCTCAGGGTGGACATGAACACGCGGGCGTGAGGGATTCGGGTTAACACGTGCGAGTGGAAGTTATTTAAACGAGGCTACAGACCTCTCTCAACGCGAAGGAACGCAAAGAAGACTACCAATAAAAGTTATTTGTTCCTTTGCAAGATTACTGCCGTCTGGCGGCTACTCATGCTATTAAAACATTTGTGAGTTTTGTGATGTATTCTGGATTAACAAAAAAGAGATAAAATGATAGGGATTTTCATTGCAGATAATGAGCACGAGGACAAACATCAGCGATCTTTCCGTCCAGTGGTAGATATTCCTCCGGTGGTCCTTGCGGTGTTTATTATAACCATCAACACCATGGTACTAGTTTTGATGGCAAAGAAAAACTATCTCCGATCGATCACAAATCTACTGCTATGTAGCCTGGCTGTGTCTGACTTGATTACAGGCCTGGTTGCTGTGCCGATGTTTCTCATGTGCAACCTTCACATCCAATCAGCCACGTGCATTACGGAGGAAATGGCGGCCCGCTTCATAAGTACTTTGATTGTGTGTCATTTGATGGCCGTAACAACTGACAGGTAAACTGAGCAACGTTACATATACATATCATATTCAATTTTTATGCTATAGAATACGTTATAACTTAGAAACAGTCAACGACTGAACCCGTGGAAAAAAAAATTATCAGTTCCCTCGATGGAGGGGCCACGATGTGAAAGCAAATCGAACAGTAATTGCACACATGAGGGAAAAATAATGCAATGCTAAGAATGTCACGCTACCTTACAAAAGCTCTGTTCACCTACAACGGCATTCTTCAGTAAAAATTCGAGCATGACAATTAGAGCACTTTTACCCTCTGACGTCGTAGATTTTGCAGTTTTGCCCGCTCAGAGACTTCTGGTGGGAAACAATTTAATTGTTGGATGTCTTGTGACCCAACAGTAACCAATAAGAGGGTGCGCTTAAGAAACAAGAAATGTACTTTAAGTCACTTTCTAATTCTCGAAATACGTAGAAGCCCTTTATGATAGACTGATTCTAAGTCACATTTTTAAGACGATCAACTAGTTCTATCTATAAATCACAGATACCTGGCCATCATTCATCCTCTACGGTATTCCACGCTGGTCACCAAGCCCAGGTGTGTTATGGTTATTCTCTTTATATGGCTGTTGTCAGCGGTTACTTCATTGCTACAGTTTACTTGGTACGACCCAGTCCATCACGACCCTTACGAGGAGGAGTCAGATCAGATCAGGAAGAAAGAACTGATCTACGACATTGCCTTTCTTACATTGTACTTCTTCTTTCCTGTCGTTGCCATGCTTTTCTCTTATGTCAGAATCATCTTTGAGATCATCCGTCAAAGCCGAAATATTCAACAGCACAGTACGCCAGGCGTAAATGCCGGAAGAAACAGAAACCGCCACGAATGGAAAGCCATTGCAATCTTCGCTGCCATGATACTTCTTTATGTAATTTGCTGGTTACCTTACTTTGGTCTTCGAAGGCTCAACTTATCCGAGCTGCCATTGCTGTTAATCTACTGCATCCTCTGGCTGAGATACCTGGCGTCGTTTTTAAACCCTTGTATGTACATATTTGGCAAACAGGATTTCCGAAGAGCTGCATTTGAACATTTTCGTCATCTGTGTAACATCAAACTGGACCTGAATTTTATTTCCACTTCAAAGTCCAACATTTTGAAGGCAACCTTGGCAACATCCGGTGGTAAAAGTGAAAAAATCAACATGAAGTCCTTCGCTAAAGTAAGCACCAAGAATTGAAGAATAACTCCAGGATCTAACAAAGCAGTAGCTTCGAAGTACTTCTTTCAAATGCTTCAGCGTTTAATGCTCAGCTTAACACCGTCCGGTGGTTTGTTCAAACTATGCTAAATTTTTAGTAATGAGAGTTAGTGTCTCACTGTAGGCAGAAAATTCAAAGTAGTTTCGAGAGGGTACAATTCTCAAGGTCACCCTTGAATCAAATGTTAAGATCAAGAGAATGATGGGAATGATCTCCGACTTAATGGAATTACGGAAGCTCCTGCTCGTCAAACAAATTCTCCTTGTCATTGCCACAGGAAATGTATAGAGATTAATGTGGAGAATATGGATTAACAAATGGTAAACACCACAGCGTACACTATTGAGTTATGGATGCACGCAGGAGGTTGCTAAGCACGAAAGAAGCGTAAGAGTCGCTCGAGGCAATAGCCGGGAGCGACTCTAGTTTCTTGAGTGCTTAGCAAACCTCCCAAGTGCATCCATAACTCAGTAGTGTACGCTGTGGTGTTTACCATTTGTTTTATAACATAACATTGATACATTGTAGCTAAAGAGTTCCCTTTTATTTAACAAAGCTTACGTGACCAGAAAAAACAAGCGCGCGCAGAAAAATAGTCTTTGCATTTGCTCACGTCAGCAGGGTACACCCATGGGCAAATGGGGGACGCTAAATTGAATAATCAGAGCGCGCGCTTTACTTTGGTTATGTTATAATACTAATGCTGGGATGTAAAAGGGTTAAAAAACGAAACCCTATGGAACGCATTTGAGTGAATGAGATCGTCATCATCAATATAAAGCATTTTTGGCGCCAAACGGGGGCGGCCAGGCTGCTAAGACAAATTCAAAATGGCGGCGTCCGTAAAGAATTTTTAGCCCATTCGATGACAGTTCTCTAGTTTTTTGATCAGTCTTCCATATGTACCTTAAGTAAAATAGCACAGATGAAAACTACTGAGTTTCTACTGCACGCCTCTCCTTTGAAGGTACTATTTATTGATTTATGTACATGAATATGCCCTGTAGTCTTTGTAAAAGCTCACTAACTTTTAGAAGTCCACTCCAAATCATTCCTCTGCATTTTTAAGTACCACTCTGGTCAGCCAGGAAATTTACCCTCAGGTTACTTTTGGGGACACTGAACTGTTTACTTCACAAATAGAATCAATGTTTCCGTGCTTCTGTTCAGAAAAAGATCACAGTCAGGACCGTAGCCAGACTTCAGAACAAGACGAGGCAAGTTTCGGATCTGGCATGCCCCCCCTTCTCCCCCCCCCCCACTCAAGATAATATTGGCTCAGAAATGCTCTTTCAAGCATTTTCAAGCATTTTCCGGGGCATTTTTCTTCAGAAAAGTCAATCTTGGGCAAGTGTAGAAGTTCGCTTTTTAAATGCTTAGCGATGCTGGTGCCAAAAAAAATAGGAACAAAATCAAGACGAGGCCATCTCGTCTCGCCTCATGTTAGTTACGGCCCTGACAGTTGACGTTGAAATGTGGTATAAACAGGAAAGTGGCACTCGACGCGCATCCAAGTTTTCCAATGACTTTCTTACCGCATTTTTGACGTTTTGTGAGATCTATTACCATATAAACCCACGGCAACATGGAATATAAATGTTTTAAATGATAAAGAAGCAAAATTTCGTTAACGGTGACGTCATCTATGCAACTGTCCTCCAATCAATCATAAGCAAGAACCAATCAAAATACATGTATCATTCAGCTTAATATATCAATATTAATATTGATATTAATATTAATATTAATATCAATCATTAGCAAGAACCAATCAAAATGCATTTATCATTCAGCTTATTACCGTTATGTTATATTGATACAGTATACAAGTTTAATCCTTGTACATGTATGTATATGAGCCAAAGTTGGAGCCAAATCATTCATAGGATTCTGGTTTTCCATTTGAACTTCACTATGACTGCCTCGTTAGGTCTTTGTAACCTCATGAGGATATTAAATAATAAACAATATAGTAATTGACTAGTGGCGGATCCAGGGGGAGGGTCCGGACCCCCCCCCTATCAAACCTGACGCTTACAACAGGATCGTATATCCCTTTCAACTGGCTGATTTTTTTAATAAATCCAAATAAACGGTAAGCGGCCAAGGAATTATAACGTGCAACCACGACTGGTGGGAGGGGGTGTGGGGGAGAAGTAATTTGCCTCAGAGAGTCCAACTGTCCTTTCTGAACCAAAGTTTGGACCCCCCCCCCCCCAATCAAAAATTCCGCCTCTGTTGACTCGCCGATAAGGCTAAAACGTCTTGTACAGAAATTTACAGGTTATGATAGGCAAGGAGAACTTCATGGTAGTAAAGAAAAACTCTTGAAGAGTGAAGGAAGTTTCAAGCCATGGCCAACAGTCTGATGAGTAACGGAATACATTTGTAACTGTAAATACATTTGTTACAACGTTATATCTTAAAATGATCAGGGAATCATTATTCCCTTTGTTATTGTTATAATAAAAGTCAGTAACGGCTAAAGGTCCAACATATAAATATTTGTGAGGGGGGGAAGGAAAGTTAGGAGCCGCATACTCAAATTTTTGGTATGATTCTTCTAGCCTTATTTTTTAGTGTTTTCTTCGGCTGGTGAAACAAAATTGCCACTAAAATTAATTCATCATTCGCATTCACTGAGCAAATAAGATGGCATTTGTACATACAGTCGAACCTCCTGTAAGTGACCACCTGAAATGTCAAGTCTAGTGGTCGCTTAAGGTGGCTCGTACCAGTTTCCTCGCGCTGGGAACAGGTCACTCTTGCGTGACGCGCGCGAGAGAAACGTGCGAAAGAAGCGCGAGATCAAAAGCTAAGATGAAACTTCAAAACAAAGATGACGGCGTGTAGAATTTTTTCTACTTTTGTGAGAAGTTTACCTAAGAGCTTGTATTCGATGTGTTGAGCGGCCACTGTGAATGCAAGAGATAGAAACTAAGATAACGAAGACGATTTTCGGAGAAGTAAAGGTAGCTTCACTTCACATTTAAAAGAAATATTCAACCGATATGAAATCTTGCGACGACGAAAAAAGAAGAACTCAAGTGAAGGATAATCTACCTGAAGTGGAAGAAGACTTTGAAACTTCAAGGAAAATAATATGATATAGCCAGAAGTCATGGGTAGGATTTTTAAGATGAGCTCGGGAGGCTGTCTTTGACGGCTGTTTAATGATTTTCGTAGCAGTAAACGTCTGTTAAACATCAGATCGTAGGTGCTCGCGCGAGTACACGCAATTGTCAGCGGTAGCTAAAACAGATCATGAGCAAATGTCGATCTTATAGAATCCAGATTTTTAAATGCGCGAGAACGCGCGTGGAAATTGCTAAACTCACGAAAGCTATTGCATGAAAACAAGTCCGGTGACCCCTTCTTTTTATTGTTCCAATATGATAATAACATCGAAAGGAATCATCAGACAAAAAAACTAGAAAATTCTACGGAAGGAAATTTGTGATGTGTGAAAATTGCCCTTTTTGTAGATTTTCTGAAATTCCGCTCCGTAGAATTTTTTTAAAATCTTTGTGCATTTTCCTTTTCAAGTGCCAAAAGCAATCACTGAAAAAAATCAGGGGGTCACCGGGTTAGTTTTCGAATTATTTGAGCCACAAGCTAAAAAATGCGTCTGACTAAGCCTATGAAAGCGTTGCCATGGAAACTGCTAGTGACGAAATGACACTTATTTTTGGATAACCAATGATTATGTAATTCAACCCCGTAAAAGTGTTCAACTGGCCTTGGTCAGTCTTTCTGCTGTTGTATTCTTTCAAAGTTACAAACCATCAAAAAGATGAAAACCGGTACGAGCCACCTTATGGGAAGTGATGGCTTACCAGAAGTCAGGCCACAGGGGGTCCGTATTTCAGGTAAATTGCATATGGTGACCAGACCCTTTTGCCAACGCTTAACAGAACCAGGAGTAAAATTTTTTTAGTGGCTTATTCGAGGTAAAAAAAATCACATTTATGATGATTATTCTATATTTCACAGATTTTCTAATACAGCGTTTGTGACAATTCACGTGAAAGAAACTTGGCTCGTTTGTTTCTTCATTCAAGTGGTAAAGCTATTTCGGGAAACAATCCCGCTCCGCTTTTTAACATCTGTTGAAACTGTTTTCAATTTGCGCTCGTGAGAGATAAAGTCGATTGTCTGTCGAGTGGTCGTCCATGAATAACAAATTTACATACTTTGGGACCTGATAACCGAGCACGTAACTTCTTATATACCTTATCCTGCAAACAGGTAATGAGAATACACAAACTTATCAAATAAAAGTTGTTATCTTGATCTAACACCAAATTCTCGTAACTAATTTACAAGGACTGATGTGTAGCAATTTTCAGAACTTGGGTGTTAAAAGGATGACAGCTTTTTGATATTATTCGTCATAAACATGCAGCATATAGCACTGGCGAATGTCACGAGATGAATAAGTGACGTTATCTGCTAAAAGCCGGAAACGGAAATTCTTGTTCCACTGCTTGGCTTATAAAGAAAGGTGAAAGGAAAATTTTAGATGGAAAGCGAAGATGTTCAAAACTCGATTCAGAGAAGTGATATTCAAAAAGTAGAAACAAACAAACGATTCCACTGAACTAATGGATCCCATTGCAATTTAGATTGAACATGATAGCGGCCACAAGGCCTTTTCTAAAAGCAATGAAGACTAAACACCATTAACAGGCAGACAATAATTTGGTTCCATTTCGATGGTGTACTCTCAGAAAAGAATAACTAGTTGAAACATATAGGTGTTAGCTCCCGCGGGCAAGATGAAGCGAAGCCTATGTTCTGATTGGCTACCCGAGCGGGCAAGCTTAGTCAATAACGTATACATAACTATGACACTGAAGCAATATTTAGCAGCCACGGGATATTCAACCGCCTAATTTTGATCGAAGGTGTTGTGTTAGGACAGAAGTAAAATGTAGGAAGCAACATTGAAAAAATATGATTAAATAATTTTGACCTTGTTAATTTTTGAAGTCAACACTTTTGTTATTGACCCTGATGCGAGTTAATGTCAGAAAACTGACGAAGCCAGCGTTTTCATTTGAATGGCATCATAGACTCCAAGTCTCTGGAGAGATCCATGAAGGCATGCAGCCAGTTATAATTACAAAGCAGATGTGACTGCGACATAGTGGTCGCCATGCGCCATTGCATATATTGGTTCGAAATTCAGTCGTTCTTAATTTAGCATTTATCGCAGTCAAGCGCGCAGTTCGAGGGATCGCCTGTTCACTGATTAGTCACGAAAAAAAGGAGTGAATTTAAGGTAAGCGAAACTGTGAACGAGAATATCAATTTTCTTTGTCTCAGAACTCTTGTGTTTCAAAATCATAGTATTGTATTAAAATTCAAGCCATTAGAATGCAAAAGCGGAATTTATCATAAACAACTACACTTGATCAAGTTCTAGATTTCTCTACAAGATTAGCGAAGCCGGTTAAGGAAGGTTCCAGTCGAATGTCTTGAGGCTTTGCATTAAAGAGATTTATCTACGATGAAGTTGAAACAATTATACATGTATTGCTTTTTGGTTCTGTGTTTCGGCTCCTATATCAATGTTATATTACTGTTGGCGTTTCGATGACTTTTTCTCGCCCGTTCAGCACTCAGTCAGTCTTTAAGCTATCAGTTACTTATTAAGCTTTTTCTGTTTTCAAATTGAATCGGCTCATGATTGGAAAATCTCATTTACGCTTGAACCTGAATTTATAATTCTCGTTCCGAGAATGGCAATATAAAATCAACATTCATTATTTTGATAACCACTGGCGACGTTGACAATGAATCAGTACTAAGAGCAACAGCATGAGATTTTCTTTTAAACGACAAATCAATTAGCCAAAATCTAGAATTTTCGGTGGGGAGTCGTTGTATTGCTAACTAAGTAAGGACACATGTATAGACTCAATGACATGCTAAGTATGAAATGTCACCCCAAAACAGTTTCGATATTTTGAGTTGACGTTTAAGATGGACCACAATTATCGTTAATCAAATGGGATAAAACCTCTAGGAAATCGTTTCCAAGTTAGGCAAACATCCGAAGGGGCAAGAACAAACATAAAGGAAAGAAGGAGAAAATTGATTAACAATCAAACGCACATCAGGTTTTGTATAAATTAATTTCACGACACTCCGAGCTTGCCCTCTTTTAATACTTAATACTTAAAAAATTTTGTACACAGTCACTCATTGTCCCAAAAAAAAGCCTTAGTTAATTAAGGTTTTGGTCTAGGGTTAGTCTAAAGTTAACCTTGACTTTTTCTGCAAACAAATAACAGTTTTACTCTCCCAAAACATTTTCTAGTAATCGACGAAAGTATTATTATTGACACCCAGCTTTTTACCGCCGTGATGACCGCAACCTTACTATGTAAAGATCACGTTTCTTCTCTCTCTTTACAAAATATTTTGTTGAGGCGACATGTTGCAGGTTTTATCTGATTGAAGGTGATTCAGAAACCTCTAATACTGCCAGCGTTTATGAATATTGGCCTAAAACTCGTGTCGTGTGACATTTGGTTGCTCTTGAGGTTATTCGTAACGGTTAGATTGCCTTGAGTAACGTTACGTAGGCCACAATGCAACAGCCCTTTTAAAAAACATGTAAATTTTTCCGCGAAATATTGTCACGTCACGGCACGTCGAATTTTTAAACTTTTCACGGCCAACATCGCCCTTACTGTCTGCGATACAATTCCCATGATGTTGGTTCAGAGAATTTGGTATTAGGTCAACTAATAATCCCCTAAATTGATATTTTTGTGTACTAATTCTCATCACTTGTCTGCTTATATTGTATTGATATTTTAAGAAAATCTGTCGTGGTTACTCGTGGAGTTTATCGATTAAAGTCACTTAAACATGCGATTGCGGGCCTAGTCCAGTTAGCCTTAACCTTAATAAATAAAAAGTGCAAGGAAACAATCTTTATGATTTTCGACTCTTAGCTTTGCTAAACTTATAGCATGACATATGTAATCCTATTTATGGTTTGATGCTCTCAACATGGTGAAATCTAACAGATGTAAAATTTGAGGATAACTAGCAAAAATATCAAAATGCTAGCGCTTGTGTACGAAGAGGGTACCCTATACCCTTTTCAAAACTCAGTCACGTAAAAATATTTGGCCGTTACGAACAATATTCAAACTTCGTTCTCATAAACGCGAAATTTTAGGCGATAACGTTTCACATAAAAATAAAAAGTCACTTTCATGAATTGATAATTTTACTTTTTTCTAGACACAGTACGTAATGACTGACTTTGAATTATATTTCTAAAGTTGTAACACGAAAGGACAAATGTCTCTCGAAAATGGAATAAAGGAAGGTTTCGGAATTCGTGAATGAATTTTTGGACTTTTGCCAAAGGTTTCGACGCGAGATGTAGAAGTCGATGTAAGTGTCCACAGTGCACATTGAAATTACAGCGGTTATTCCCGCTAAAAGAGAAACAAGCTTTGAGTTGTTCTCGTGAAATAAGCGTCCATATAGAAAATTACTCTCGCGTTGGGACTCTTCGAGCTTTCTACAGGTAAGGAACAGTGTTTAGATAAACTGACCACACAAATAATTCTTCCTAACACCAGTTCTTTGCAGATAGAATTAAAGAAGAATAATTTGCGATGTGAGTCGACGGCTAAATGCTAAATTTACCTGAAGTGGTTGGTAGTTAAAATAAGATGAGACCACCTGTAAGAGAAATTTGAATATCAAGCTCTCTCACGGCATTTGTTTTTGATATCACGGTTCACTGCAACGCAAACATTCGGCTCTAAATGTTTTATCTCTGTTCAGCTGTTAACCAGTGAAAATCGAATTTTCGTAAGTTTTAGTCAAAAAGTTTTCGCATTTCACTTCTGCTGAACGTTTTGATTAATTCTCTTCCGAGATAATGTCAACGTACATGAAAATAAAACTGGAAGCGTTACAAGTGTTTGCACACTCTCGTCAATTATTGACTACGTGAACGGCGTATTTAGTCTTCAAGCAAAGCAGTCGTTCATAATAACTCGCCGACAAATCAGCGCTCGTACAGCGTACATCGAAAAGTAAAGAACCAACATGCGCGAAGCTATGTATTTGTCTTTCTATTTGACCCATATAAGATATCAACGAGCACTGATTGCGTCGGGTATGCGCGGTGTAACGTGTTATCAATTACAGGCTGGCTTTAATTATGATATAGCTGAAATCGTAATACACTGTGTGCGAGATCTGTTTGGTTTAAAACCCATTGTTTCTTGTACCGGTATACCGACGATTATTTTCAAAACTCAGTTGACCTCATTTACTATTTGTAAACAGGAGAAAGGGTCCTTTTCATTTTTTTTTTCTTTATTTATTTTCTGGCTTCCTTGCACTCGCTTTTGTTTGTGTCGATTCATTTTGTTCCTTTTGTTTTGTTTGTTTGTTTGTTTGTTTGCTTCTTTAGTGAGAGCCGCGCATCAAATACCAAAAGTGCAAAACCGCATGACTTTGGAAGTTAAATACTAGAAACAAAATATAATTTTTACTTTTCGCTATAATTACTTCATGGATGACTAAGCTTCAAAGACTCTCGCGTCACACGTCATGTATGAGGTAACGCAAGATCGTCATTTTGTCAGCCCAAGGCCGCACCACTCTCCAAAAATGAATGCTCTGACCAATGACAATGTGGTAACCCTTGGAAGTCTCTTGGCTCAAGATTTGCCCCAGGCCTACATCCTTCCTGAACGACCATCAACATTCAACCACAAAGCAAGTTTCGTAAATAGTAGGAGTTACCTCATCCATGACTATTCTACAGACATGACCGCTGACCATAGATACCTGAAGGCTATGAGAGCGTGCGCTGTGGCTGGGAACGATCTTCCAATTTTACTGACATGCGCTGTGCATCCGCTTATTACCGAGGTGAGGCAACTCTGTATCGATCTATTATAAAACACTTGGATAAGAATTTAAAAAGCAACTTGTGCCAAAGAAACAGGAAGCGACAAGATGGCGGCGCACAGACGCCTCTTTGAAATCTTAGTTCGCGTTGGAATTTTAAAAATTTTACATATGAAATTAACACTGAGGTTTTGGTAAATAATATCCTGTAAACGCTTTTCATCCTAACATCAGCATGCATATTCTCCATACTGTTCGTTACAAATTTACTGCGGCATTGATAAAGAACTGTGAAATGTTCAGCAGGCAACCGTGGACGATACTCTTACTCTTGTACGTCGGATCAGCGATGATCTGATTGGCCCAAACCAGCGAATATGAAATATAAATATGGAGGCAAGACCGATACAATGTAGATAAGTAAATTTTAAGACGGAGCACTATATTTCGGCTGGCCAAACCAGCCTTCTTCAGGTGCAGTGGGAATTAACAGAGAATTGGGGTGATGCTTCATAGATAGCTGTATGATGTAACAGCGGAAATATGTAAAACTAATTTGATTGACAATGAGATAACAATAAAAATAGAAATAGTGACTAAAAATGGAGATGAAGTAAGGTAAATTGGATAAATAACTGGAAACTGATACATTTCTTCGCGAGCGTTGAGGCCATCTGGATAAATAGTGTTGCCTCTTGAAATTAAAAAAGCTTCCCTGGCCTTGCGTATCGAGTCTCTCTTGGAAAACACTTTTTCGATGGCGATTAGCTCGATGTCGTAAGCAGAGTGGTTAGGAGAGGAAATGAAGTGTTCTGCCGCTGTAGTAGGTCTAGATTTAGAGTTAGGTTTATCAATGGTACGGCGGTGTTCATTGAAACGGTCTTTTAAACGTCGTTTAGTTTCTCCTATGTATTGTAAGTTACAGCGGTTACACTGAATTAAGTAGGTAAGGTTTTTAGTGTCACAGGTCAAGTGAGATTTAATGGGACGTGTTTCGCCGGTAGAAAAAGAGGTATAGTTAGTAAGACCGACAGAGATGTAGGGGCAAGTAGCGTAGTTTCTACCACAACGGAAAGAGCCGGGGGGGAGTTGAGGATGGGAAGTGGTAGAATTAGAGGGGAGTTTGGCTGTTACTAATGTGTCGCGAAGGTTGGGGGAGCGTCTGAAGGTGACAACTGGCAGCTGAGGAAAAGCTTTTTTGCAGCGGTTAGAAGACTGCAGTAGATGCCAGTGTTTTTTGATGATGTTGGAGATGTGAGGAAGCGACGGATTAAAAGTAGTTATAAAAGGAATACGGTTAGGTTTTTTTACGTCTTTAGTTTGTAAGGTGAGTGTGCGGGAGATGTCTGCGGCGCGTTGTATTTGATTGGTGACCAATCTATGGCTGTAACCTCGTTTGAGAAGATATGAGGTAAGTTGAGCGGCGCGAGTCTCAAAAGCTTTATCTGTAGAACAGATACGTCGTAGGCGGAGTGCTAGACTGAACGGAATGGCTTTTTTGGTATGTAATGGATGGAAAGAAGAGTGCAATAGATACCAAACAAATACAACGCGCCGCTGACTTCTCCCGCACACTCACCTTACAAACTAAAGACGTAAAAAAACCTAACCGTATTCCATTTATAACTACTTTTAATCAGTCGCTTCCTCACATCTCCAACATCATCAAGAAACACTGGCATCTACTGCAGTCTTCTAACCGCTGCAAAAAAGCTTTTCCTCAGCTGCCAGTTGTCGCCTTCAGACGCTCCCCCAACCCTCGCGACACATTAGTAACAGCCAAACTCTCCTCTAATTCTACCACTTCCCATCCTCAACTCCCCCCCGGCTCTTTCCGTTGTGGTAGAAACTACGCTACTTGCCCCTACATCTCTGACGGTCTTACTAACTATACCTTTTTTTCTACCGGCGAAACACGTCCCATTAAATCTCACTTGACCTGTGACACTAAAAACCTTACCTACTTAATTCAGTGTAACCGCTGTAACTTACAATACATAGGAGAAACTAAACGACGTTTAAAAGACCGTTTTAATGAACACCGCCGTACCATTGATAAACCTAACTCTAAATCTAAACCTACTACAGTAGCAGAACACTTCATTTCCTCTCCTAACCACTCTGCTCACGACATCGAGCTAATCGCCATCGAAAAAGTGTTTTCCAAGAGAGACTCGATACGCAAGGCCAGGGAAGCTTTTTTAATTTCAAGAGGCAACACTATTTATCCAGATGGCCTCAACGCTCGTGAAGAAATGTATTAGTTTCTAGTTATTTATCCAATTTACCTTACTTCATTTCTATTTTTGCTCACTATTTCTATTTTTATTGTTATCTCATTGTCAATCAAATTAGTTTTACTTATTTCCGCTGTTACATCATACAGCTATCTATGAAGCATCACCCCAATTCTCTGTTAATTCCCACTGCACCTGAAGAAGGCTGGTTTGGCCAGCCGAAGTATAGTGCTCCGTCTTAAAATTTACTTATCTACGTTGTCTCGGTCTTGCCTCTATATTTATATTGATAAAGAGAATTTAGTAAAGATCAAGAGCTTTTTGAGCTTTTACGATCATTTCTCTAATTCTCACGAGCTTCATGTTTGAATCAGCAGTGATAACATAAAGAGAAACTAGATGTTAATCACTCTCAGGGGTTCAAGGGTTAAGCCGCTGTTCGGGAACCGGAGCCCGCGCTCCTTCCCGAATAGCCGTTTCTTCTCGGGGGAGGAACGAGAAAGACCGGACCCGAGAGAGCGGCTAGAATACTAGCGAGGATTTTTTTTTTGTCAATTACTGAATGGAGTTACTCCAGGAGCAGACTGACGACATTAACGAAGAATCTCTCTGTTTGTGCATTTAAGTTTCTTTTTTCTTTCAGCATTGGTCCAAGTGGCTGCCTTTCCTTCCGAGACCCGATATTAGAATTTTCGAAAATGAAGATACTGAAAAGCGGCCTTTGGTTGTCAATTTTCCATTTGAAAATTTTCCCGCCGAAAAACACGCCGTGGATCCCGATATCCACTACATTCTCAGCTCCAAGACGAGAATTCCAGAAATGGGAGCACCCTGCCCTCGGTACATGTCACGTGACAACTACACGGTACCTTGTATGATCAAAACCACCCAAGGGGTAGGGGGTAGGGGTGTGTTTCTTGCCAGATCACATGATCAAGCCCTGGAAGCCTTTCTTGAACTTAAAAATAATTTCCACTGCTATGAACCAGTCATCACTGAAGCAGTTGAAAACGTTACCGACTTTTTGAATGTCCAACTGTACCTTTTCCAAAATGGCGACTTTCACTGGTTGGGCGTCCGACGAAAGATGAAGGAAAAATCGTCCTGCCAACACGATTTGGTCCCCGATGTTGATTGGAACGAGCAAGAGGACCAAAAAAATCTGGTTTGGGATGTTGTCAAACCGGTAATGGCATACCTTAATAAACATGGCTACTTCGGTTTTACAGGGGTTGAAATCTTAATCAACAATCGAGGCAAGTTCTTAATCGATGTCAATCTCAAGACTTCAGATTCGACATATTTATTGCTGTTAGCGCCTCACTTTGCGGCGAATTTAAACTTTCCTGTCTCCATTGTGGCTGAAATTCTTCCAACAAGTATCGAAGCATTGCTTGAGCAGATAGACAAGTTGAATTGTGAAGATGAAGGCAGAGCGATACTGCTGTCGGGAGATGTAACATCGCTTAGTAAGCCAATCAAGTCTTGCATTGTCGTGTTTGCCAAGGACCAACATACAGTATTTCTGTTGCATAGAAGACTTCTTCGTTCGTGCGCATCGCTCATTTGTAATGGTGCAGGCGATCACGACGAAGATAGGATTTCAAATGCAAGAGTTTTGCTAAAATGATAAACATTGTTCTTGGGGAAAATGAAAGAGGACATTCTTCTTTCAAAATTAATGACGTTTTGGACTGTTCGTGTTTTGAAAGGAGTCATCCTTTTGGCACAGTTTTATTTTTCTTTATAGCAACATAAAAATCGGCACAATGTGGTTTACAAAATAAATAAAATTGCAAAGCTTCTAGAATTAAAGTTGTCTTATTAAGCATGAATTGTCGCAGTAGATACTATAACAGAAAATTTGAAGATTTTGAATTCATTAAGGGGCCGACCATTTAACTTTTGAGGGGAGGGGTGGGTGATTTCTGGTCATCAAGAAATTTTTTCTAGCAATCTGCTGTGCAGGATATTTTACCGTTCTAAATGCTCTTTTTTTCTGTTACATTTGGGCTGCATGCAATTTTTTTCTTCCAACAAGCGCTTGCAGGAAAGTTTTTTTCAAAATCACCCACCCCCCCTCAAGAGTTAAATGGTCGGCCCCTAAGAAGATAAAAAAGGACACCCTCGTTACTAAGCAACCAATCACATCCTCGGCATTCTCCAACTGAAGACGAGTCAATTCATTATTAAGTGAAGTAGTGCATTGTAGTCGACTGTGCGCGAAAGTACAATTTAATCATCTCGTGGTAATTAACGCAAATTTTTGATTTGCTAACAGCAAGCAAGCCAACATCATTTATTAATTTGTGATTTGTAATGCACTTCAAATATAATACGCGTGCAAGGTTCTCTTGTCAACCACACAAAGATTAATGAAAAGTTAAGCTTAAGGGGGGGATAAGTTTCTAGAGATACTATTGTGCTGCCCCGTTGGGGGGTATTGCAAGATAATTTGGTTTTATTACTAAACCGAGTCCATAATGTAAATTGGCTGCCATGACGAGTTCCTAAAGCTCACGTTTCGATCGTCAGCCTTCGTCAGAAAGATTAGGAGCAATCGTATGAAGGTTTATGGATAAAATGTATATTTACGCGTTGATCTGCTTAGGACATTTGAAATTTGTTGATAAATTGCTCCCCTAAAATCATCAGGAGAAAATAAAAAAAAATTAAACTCAGTAGTTGCCTGCGAGGCTGGAGTCTTTTTGTTTGATTTGGAGCGTGGAATTGCGAAGCAGGAAAACCTAGCTGTGAAGTGGTAGAACGCTTGTTCATAGTTACGGCTTCGTTGCCTGTAGTTTCATTTTTATCAAGGGCCCAGATAACCCGTCAGCAACACAGGGTACTCTGTCAGCAGTGTAGATCCTTACGTGCAATGGTTAACAACATCTGAATCTCCTACTGCTGAGGAATTACTTTCGGTCGGATAAATCTAACTGACAGGAATTAAAAAAAAAAAGATTACCGGTTAAAAACCTCTATTAACTAATATTCGTAATACCTAAGCTGGTGCTGATTTAAAATTTCAATCTCATTCTGGTCGCTAGCAAACCGAAGGCTGGAATTTCTAAGGTGTTGAAATAACTACAGTGTTTTGTGAACGGTAGTCTTATATGAAGACATCAAGATGACGATCTTTGCCTGAGACGTACTGAAAAGATTGGCATTTCCACACCATGTCGAGGTTTCATTTAGATTACAGCTTCATGTATCTGACAACATAAGGTAAGGTAAGAGTTATTGAATTGTTCCTAAGCGAATTGTTTCTGTCGAATCTGTTGTGGTTTGCACATCAAAATGGCGACGGTTGCCCAGGACGGACTTAAACGAGTGACGTTTCTACACCATGTCGAGGTTTCATTAGGATTACAGCTGCTTGTATCTGACAACATCTAAGGGTTATTGAATTGTTTCTAGGCAATGAAAAGTCATAAGGGAATGATCTCTAAGGGTCTTTTTATTAGCCCAACTGCGCCGCTGAGAAATTATTATAATTCAAGACATGCTTTTCAAAACCTGCATAAGGAAAGCTGTGACAGCCTTGATTGACTTGAATTTAGAGTTTCGATTTTAAATTAAGAGGAATGAAGTTTTTCTCAGCTTCTTGACACGTTTTAGTCCTGCCAGAGCTGAAACGATCAGAATTCGCTTCGGAAGCGCTTCTGTAAATCAATGTTACATTGCTAACGCAAAAGTCCCCTTGGTTCAGTGACGCAAAATTAATCAACTAAAAGAAGAAAGCAAGTAAGTAGAATCATAAAATATTCAACATGATTTGGTCGCGAATAAATCTTGATATTTCAAAGTGTTCGATAGCTCAGTAAAGGATCTAGCTATATTGAAATAAAAATTGCCGGCATTTACTAAAAAAATTTTCAGTTTTACTTTCTGAAAAGCTTCTCAGTATCTTGAAATTTTGAGGCGAAGTGTACGAAAATAAGTACACCGACAGTAATTGCAAGGGAGGCAGTTCTTTCAAGTGTGAAAAAATAAGGTGAGATGACATGAGGCAATAATTTGAGGGCAAGTTTAGCCACAGACTTAAGTGCGAAGACTTGGGTGTGACAAGATTTCAACTGAGTCGATTTCTTAGCTCAATGATCTGATCGCCCTAGTTTGGTCAGCCAACCGCAACCAACACCAGATTAGATGATATGTGATTTAGATTTGATTTTTAATAATTTTAGACTGACCAGTCTTTGGCTGATCGATGAGTACGAGACAACTCGGGTTTTAAACTAGACTTAAATTTTCTGGCGTATTAATATTGAACAAGACAGGTGACAAAAGTTAGGTTTGATAATTCCTTTGAGGTAAGAGATCTCTTGTATGAGACCGCCTTGAGTTTTATGGGTAAAATATTAATTTTGATTAAGATTTTAAATCTTAGCGATTTTTTTCTCGTGAAAATCAGCGCTTAGGGCAAAAATTTATATTATTCATTTGTGATAAATGCATAACTAACAGCAAACAGACGAAATGGTACAAAAAAGATAATTTAAGTGGTTTAGTTTAGTAACACTATAGCTCTGTTCTACCACAAGAATAGTCATGAGGTGAAACACTGCCGCCAACAGAGCTAGTCGACAAAACCCACCCCAGTGGACCCTGGCTATTGATTAAAACCCTTTTCGGGTACAATTCAGACAATATAACACTGAATCTTATTTAGCCTGTCTGGTGCAAAACAACTCACTGGTTGCCAAAAACATTTCTCTCTTCCCTTTTCAGTAGCAAAAATGTTTCATAAAAGCATTTATGATCTACAGTGTCTGAAAGAGGACACCATCACTTTTCCCTTTTTAACAATGTAAGTTCCAAAACACTTGAAGTCTGGATATGCCTTCAAGTCTCGTTAGGTGACAGCTTTTTAAATTCAATACAGAATGCATCCAGCTGATGGTATTGTTCACAATAAATTTTAATCATTGTCGTTGATTTCCTGCTTTTAAGAAAGCCTCCGTTTTAAAAGGAGAATTGAAGCTAATATGTTCAGTTCAGCTGGTTTGCTCAGTTTTTTCCTCTTGAAGTCCCTACCTCTTAGCTATATTGATCGATAAATAGGTCTTTATTTAGGGAAAAAAAATTACTCAGTGGCAAAGCATTTGGACTGGCGTGTTTTTAAACAGGGACATGTACGATGTAGCAGCTACAAAGCTACCGACCTGACTTATTCTTAGCAAGCTTATCAGGAGATAATTTCAACCTTTTTCTATTTGAGAGAGTGCTCTCAAAATATTCATGGTCTATCATTAAGTCCATTAATAGTCTCGATCAAATGCAGGGGTCCCTCTACTATTGATGAGCGGCTTTTTGGAGTCTTTTGAGTCATTTCCGCCGGCATAAAGTTGAACAGCTTGCAAACATTCTAAACTTCAATTATGTGAAAAACGAAAATTTATACTTCTCTTAAGATGGCATTTTCGAGGAAAACACTGAAACTAGCTTTGAAACTTGGAAACCTATATATTTACTTATCATTTCCTTTCTTACCTTTTGGCTTGAAAAAGTGTTGATATTGTCTAAAGAAATTCCTCTATCGTCACGAGTGAAACGGTTTAAGAGTTTGTGCGGTGATAGGGGGAAAAAGCTGATTCAAAGTTGTTTCCTCGAACAATAAGATCGTCATAGGTGATAGAAAAATTCGGGAAAATCTGGGAGAAAAACAAAACGTTCACTATACATTCGTATACAACAGGAAAAATTTTGAAATTAAAGTGTATGTGACTTTCAACCGATACAACGTCGGAGCGATGGACTGGACCAAAAGCTGATCCGGATCAATCACATCTTCTTTCAACACCATCTCAGCGGAACTCGGCGCAGAAAAATCGTTTATGCAGCTGAGAATAATGATGGCGACAATCATACTGATAAAGCGCAAATTTAAACATGAAAGTCTGCTAAAAAAAGTTGGAATGGATCGCTGATTAGCTGCAATAATTGGACTGACATCCCTGTAAATTCTTGAGTTTAGTTAGAATGGCATATAACTGAAACAAGTTAACTTTTTTCATAAAACTTGAAGATAGATAAACTTGTGTATTTTTTTTCTTTTGTATTGTTTTTTTTTTCAAATTTTTGTTGTAAAAAATGAATTCAAGCTGAGCCTTTGTGCAAGTAATTGTGTTACACTCAGCTGGGGTTCTGAGTCAGCTCAAGTTACATGCGTTTCCAGGCAATCAATATTTGAACTGAAGGCAAAAAACTTCACATGAATGACTGCTGTCATAGAGCAAGCTGTTTCTTTTGAGACGACGCTACTGTGACAAACAGCTTCCAGCGCAACATTAATTATCGATCTTCCTCTCTAGGCAGATTCTCTACAGACTGACGTTGACATCTCGAACGAGTAAAGAAAACTGCACTCAGAAATTCAGCATACAGATTAACTGCATGTAAGTTTAATAGTAATAGGTACGCATGAAGCTGGTTTTGAGTTATCGAAAAAAATTGAGAGCTCGAAAAAGTGTAGTAATCCATAATGCATGATTATTCGGCTTGCATTTTACGAAATTATAAAAACCTTGTGAGACGAAAACTAGACATAGCTAATATCAGACTAGTACCCGAGGGACATCTAATGCGATGTTCGAAAAATTAACTGAATGGCCCCCCGAGGAGGTCCTTGTCCAAGCAAATTATATTTCTTCCCTAATGGTTCATGGCGAGGACAAAGAGGAAAAGATTCGCTTTGCTGAATAGAAACTGCGTAAAATTCTTATGCAAATACGGTTACCTAAAAGACGAATAATTTATCCAAAAAAACATATCGCCAAATCGCTTTGCGATTCGTGCTATATCTGTTTTCGCGTGCAATTTAACGCGGAATTTCCTCGTCAGGTGATGAATTTTCCTATAGAATAATATGCTAAAATATCTTAAGCCCACAAATAATTAACGCTCAGAACGTTAGGATTTTAAAACTTCTCCCTGTAATTTGTCTGTCTTTATCAGTTTCTGATTCATAATCGACTAAAAGTCATGTGGAGGGTTTAAACGAGGTGAGTTTTTACTGTTTTCCAACTTGGCTAAAACACAGTCGGCCTGTGTGAATGAAGATGTCGATTTCTTGAGCATCATTTATCAGGAAGTGCCAGAAACCCACTGAGCGTGATGTAAACATCGATAACACAGAGGAACACTTAACAATATGTTTATACCGAAACACTGATAAAGTCCAGTTAGCTCATACAGTTCAGAAAGGGGAAAAAAATCAATAAAAGTTGATGGCGTTAAATCACCCAGAGAATAGATTCAACATTCAATGAGCGCTTCCTTCAGGATAAAACCTGAATTGTCAGGAATTTTCTGTAACTCTTTTTATTGAGGGCCTGATTACATGAGCCGAGCTGGCCCGGTTAGCCGGGCTGATTTCTTTTGTTTTCACGCTTTGGCGAACACCAAAACAAGAGAAATCAGCCCGGCTAACAGGGCCAGCCCGGCTCATGTAATCAGGCCCTTATAACGACATTGATTAACCCCCGTCTTCACATTTTCACCAATTTGCTCTATCAAACATCATAGGGTCAGGTAACTTTTTCTGGAATCATCTAAATGTAAGGCGGGCGGGAACGACTGCTTTTACTTTCACTTATTACTAAGACAACACTGATTATGCTTGGTTTTGTTCCACTGATTTAGCCAGAGACAAGTCTTGTACCAAAATGGTTAAAAAGTGGCAAAGAGCCCACGATATGCCCTTTCAAGATGATTTTTCTAAGTTATAGGTCCGTCTAGCGTACATATTATGCAAATTGCTCAGCTGCTGTTCCTTTGCCTCCTTAAACTGCACGATTCGGGGAAAAGAAGAAATTAATAACATTCCTCCTTCATTACAGTGCTCCTGTAATGTTTCAAACTTTACAGTTTTACGATTTTTAATCGATTTAATCCACAACTGCCTAAACTAAAATGAAATAATCTCAGTTAACTTGATGGTTTGGCTGGGGAGAATTCCTCAAAAAAAGTATGAACGATATCTCAAGATGACCGACGAAAATAGGATGGGCTCTAGTAAGTAAACAGAACACTTTGCATATCAATTTTCGTGACTTCTGGCCTGAACGCGGCCCGAAAGCTGCAAACTTCAATTCCGGAGAGTTAATTACGATATGCTTTTTGGTTTCGAATGCAAATCAGTTAGCAGCGAGTCGATGCGACACAAAACAGACCACTGAGGAAATTATCTAATGATAAAGGGGTGTTGGAAACACTGTAATAAAAATCATGAAAAATTATGCAAAGAAAAATCTCGTAAGAAAAAATATTTATGGAAATTTGCGCACCAAAAACACAAGAATTTTTCATATTCCTCCCGTATAAATTTTGTAATGGTCTGTATTGAAAATAGAAATTACTTCTTTCGAATTACCTCGCTTTGTCAGCGTTTAAGAATACATCGGTTGTTTTTAATTACTGTAGTAAAAAACAGCGTCGTTAGCCGTTAAAATTATCCCTGTCTCATTATGAAAACATATCCGCAATGACGCAGCTGCAATGATTATTAACAGATCATTTAGCATTATAATAAAACAGTTGCCTCTGAAATAAGTAACTAGAAATATGTCAAAAAGTAAACGTTGTAAAATTACAAATGTTCTAACCCAAAGACTTGAATTTTGTTTCTTTACACTCATCCTCACGGAAACTACACTTTTACTAGAGCTCGATAAATTTACCTCTTACACGGAAACTAGCGTGCGTGAATGAAGGACGTGCATTCGCGAACAGATCGTGGGTCAAGAAAAAAACAGAAAAACACAAAACTGTAGTGAATGAATCAACTAAATGACATTTAAGAAAATACTTTCAGGAAAACATGAGGTCTTACTGCATAAAATTTGGTGAATTGTCTATTTTTTTCGCTGGATACTTACTATTCATATGAAAAAGTTTCCCTTCACTCGTCGTAAAGTTAAAAAGATCGAGATGGGTGGGGAAGACAATTAAAATTCATTTTACCTCGGAGGAAAAAAAGAATGATATAAATAGCTGCGGTTTTGAAAACTTAAGCTAAAAAGAAATCGGTTTATTGCTTTAGTTTCGAGTCAATTAAAAACGAATGTACGCTTTTTACTCTAATCGATCTTATAACTTAACGCAATCAGTATTTTTAGATCCAATTTTCGCATTAAAGACCTTTTGGGTACAGCTTTACTCGTGCGATTTCAATTTCGAACATTTTCATGTCCATGCAAGAGTCTCTTTGAATACGATGTTATTTCAGGCATTCTAATAGGCAAGCGGTAAATGTTTTGTGGATTTTATTAAAAGCAAGGAAAGATCGGTGAAAGCTTTCCGTGTTTTTCGTGGAACGGAACCGTAGATTTTGCGTAAATACGTGAGAAGATGAAAAAAATTTCGGGACACGAAAACATATATATGGTTTTCACTAGGCTAACTATCTTATATGCCCGATGCTAGAATTTTGTTTTGTGTGCACAGTTGTTTAAAATGAGTTTGTTTTTACTTTAATATGTCAGATTGAGCCTTGATCTGATTTAATTCGAGTTAAAGTTTTTGTTTAGTTTATAAAAATAAATTCTTGGCTCCCTCACAGCTGCAATTTAATAGTAATATTTTCATTTTAAACCATTAAGTTCTCACGATTTTTTTGCAATCGGAGGTTGCTTGAAATTTTAACTATAGTCATTTAAAAATAATTCATTTTCAGCATATGACAAGTTCTCATGAGAAACCGCTTCCTGCAGCAAAAAAGCAATTTTTTTATTTGTTTTCATAGTTATTATGATCATTTGAGTACGCGACTTAGAAACGAACAGTGACGAATTGATTTTCGAAAAATTTTGCTCACGAAAGTTCTTTCATCGGCTACATCACAGCTAGCCAAAAGCTAAAATTGTTCAATCATAACAAAGCATTTCCTAGAGGCGGTAAGGAGAAAAAAGAAAAATATCATGAAAACTGGAGCAGAAAGGTCTCGATGAATGCTCAAATTCTCATAAAAACTGGCAAAAAAAGTGCATTAAAGGAGCAAAAGAAACTGTTTCTTCCTCTCAGAAAAAAATATATAAATATCCAACTTGAAGGTACTTCTTCTGTTTTTGCATTACTTACGGCTCAGATAAAGCCACTTCTGAACACCAGCCTACAGATAACAAATTTAGCTAAAGGTGGGTGAGTGTTTTTTGGAGATCGTTATCCATTCGATCTCATAGTTGAAACAAACTTCGGCATGAATTATATTCAATAGTCTAGACCATGCCAACCTTAGGTTAACCAGGGTTGTAATGATTTGCCACTCAAGTAGACCTGAAAAATCTAATACTCCTGTCACTTTGAAATTTGTACATTAAGACTAATTCAACGATGAGGCGAGCATACCGCTATAAATTCTTCCAACCTTTTTTTTTTCCTTATTTGCGCGTAACGCTCGTAAAAAGTTCAGATTCTAACAGGGAGCAAGGATTAATTCCATCGTATTCGAATGTCTGGTAAAAATTTAGAAAGAAAACAAGAATATTATATTAGGAGTATTTTCTTTTACCTGAAATACAATATATTAACAGAAGACCTCGTTTTAATGACATGTTAGTTCATAAGATAACGAAACTTCGTTGAATGATGCGGTCGATGCAATCCTCCCCCCACCCCCCCCCAAAAAAAAATGCGAAAAAAGGGTCGAGAAATATACAATTGCTATTACAAAAAAATACATTTTGTAATTTCTAGAAAGATTATATAGCGTTTCCAATACAATTTTTACTTGATTTCAGAGATTTTTCAGACTGAAAATTCAATTAAGGCTACTAGAAGCCTTAATTGAAACACCTGCCATCAGAATCGGTGATATAATCGTACACAAGAGTGGCTCCTTTCAGAAAAGAAATATCATGAAGCAAAATATATATATAATGAGGTAAGCAATATCTTTACCGTGAGCACGATAGAGTCAAAATAAATTGAAAAAAAAAGTAAATGGTATTAGGTGACATTTACATTTCCTGTTAGAATTGAGCGACAAAAAACTATGATTTTCAAGACACCTGGAGAACAATTCATGGGCAAAACCGAAAGGTCAATGGTCATAATTTGTTCTCTCCATTCAAGCGAACGCCACCAACCGATCAGATTTGGAGAAAACGGTAAATAGACAATTATTAACAAATATTCTTCTTTTCTTCTTTCATATCATATAACATTTTTTCTCATGATATTTATGTATCCAAGAAACTGAATAACGAACGTCAATGAGAAAACTACTAAGTGGTATAACGCTACTAGCCAACAGCCAGCGCCAACGTGCTCAGCGTAGATACCAGTCGAAACTAAGGAGAAAATGCAAATTTCTGATGGTAAGCTAGCGGTTTTCCTCTAAAAAACCGATGTACAAAGCGTCGCTGATTCAATCAGTCGTGAACGTGGCGTACATATGGAGTGTGATCATTTTGTCGCAACAGTCACCTCCTAAAGACTGTTAACTTCTTGAAGTTGAGGCAAGCTTTATGGGTGGCAACTGGTAAAGGAAGATAGGGAAAATCTACCGTCATCTGTCAAATAACGTTCCGATTAAAACGCTATGCAATTACGAAGTTTTATAGGCTCTAACTCTGGCATTTATACACTGCTCTCGAAGAGAAGATTTTCTAAGAGCCTTCAATTCTTTTTAATGTCAGACGAAATTTAAAAAGATAATAGAAAATCTTTCATTGGGCAAGTTAAAAGATAAACAAACATGAACTCATGTATGACTATGATATTTAGTCATGCGAATTCTCTAATAACTCGAATTTGTCGGTCCCTTTGTCTATCGAAATTCCCTAAAGGAAGTTCTCAATAAACCATCCATCTTCATAGAGAATTTTCCAACCCGGAGACTTCCAAATATCCTGATGAAGGAAAAAAAAAAACATCCTTGACGTAATTAGTTTATATTGTTTCTCGACAACCAAAATGTATGCATTTACTTCCCTAAGGCACAAACACGGAAGTAATCTCTTAGATCTTAGCACATTTTTCCTTTCTTTAATGAAACTGTTTCCACTTACCAAGAAACACACCAGTTTTGTTTTTAATGAGAAAAATTTCCCATCGATATATGCTTTTGTGTAGTTTTCGTGACAATTTTAAAGGCATCAACTCACGACCAGACTGTCTCTAAAGCTGCTCAAACACCCCTTTGTAAATTAGTTAGTATTCACCCTTTTTGAATAAAATGGTTTTTTTTTTCAGCCTAGTTTCATAAGACCATAAGACAGCCTAGGGTCAAAGCTAGCTTAGAAAATCATCTCACTGTTTGAGCGACAAAATAAGGTCGCTTTTGAGATAGTATACGCCAGTAATGTTATGGCTACGGTTTCAAATCAGCCATTTACAACTCCACTTTGGCTAATTAAGATGCAAAGGGCATTACACGAAATCTTCGCGTTTGTTATCAGATCTTTGACAGCACTTTAGCTGGGAAGCATACTGTTCGCAGTCACGAATTTTCATCAAGCTTCACTGTCTTTGGTAAACTCAGCAGGTCATTGAGAGGTTCAACTTTTGGGTGAGATTTCAGATATTAATCATGGCGAAGTTAAAATCATTCTGTTAACGTTCCCTTTCATTTATAAGTGCTTCGTTTGAATTTCTCTTTGTTGACGCTAACTGCTTTCAACAGATGAACCTAAAAGATAAGTTTGAGTCGAAAAACGAACTTTTGCAATTTTTTTTTTTTTTCTATAATTGACATGCCATTTTAGTGGGGGTAAAAATAACCGATATTCCCGTAATTGTTTTCTAAAAAGGATCTTATTACGTGTAATTGAAGAGATATCTCACCTTCATGCATAACTGGGTCAAAGCATCATGATTGCTTTATTACTGATTACTCGAATAAGAAATTTCGCCTCTTTCCTCTTTTTTTACCCGATTGATTTGTTATTTCAGACCGATTTATCCCAGTTACTTTCATCTAAGGAAGATCTCAGTTCTTCGAGGCATTTCACTTTCTTTGTATATTTGATTCTACGCAAAAAAAACAAAAGTGAATAAGAAATTTCTCCTCTTTCCTTTTTTAATCAATCAGATGCAGTTCTAAAGTAATTCCGATGTAATTCACTTTCATCTTTTAAGATTATAAGTCCACCGCGCCTCAAGCATTTTTTCAGACCTGAGGATTGGATTTTTTCCTTCTATGCCTTGTCCTGATTGGGTTTGGTGATAACAGAGGTTTTGGTCTTTAAACGTTCAATCGTACTGGTGCCAATCTGTTTTAGTTGACTTGCTCCAAGAAGCTGCAGCTGCTAGCTGCTTGATGCAGGAATTAAAAAGGTTAAAAAGACAAAAAAAGAAAAAAGGAAAAACAAGAAAAATCAAAACAAAAAGAAAAAAGTAAGAATGAGAGAAAAAAGAAAACACGAAAGAAAAGGAAGGGAAAGAAACTAGAATTGACCGAGGACTCTCGAGTCCGAGACGGGTCTGGGTACTAAGTGAGAAGGCTTGGTTACACGTGTGCTTTTGCTTGCTAAATTGACTCCCTGAATCGCAAACGTTTGCGGTAGAATAGAAACTTACGAGTTATTTTTATTCAAAAGAAAGTCTTGATCACTTGCGCTTATGCCGGTCATAAGTAAAATTTTAAAATTTTGCCCGTCGGAGAGTGTATCATGGATGTTTCTTTTTTTAATTTTCCAAAAAGATACGTCTTGACGATGGTAGACAAATACACAAATTAAACCAAAAGTGTTGAAATATGACACAAATTCTAAGAGATTCAGCTTTGCAAACACAGAGTGGCCCGACCGACCTCGCTTTCATGCGAACCTGTTACCAGGCTTCCCAAGCAAATTTTCATTATGCATAGCGTGTATGGGGATGACCTATAGTCGTTCAGTTTAAATTCCTAAGTTGATATTTTCCAAAGTTCAAAATCAAACTACAGATTAACACCAATGGGATTCTTTACCTTTTTCTCCAAGATTTCATTCTAAATTCTCCCTACTGTCTCCGTCTATTTTAGTTGGAAGAATTTGGTATTGGATCAAGAAACAATCCTCTAATTGATATCTTTCTTTATTATCACCAGTTGTCTGCTTGGTATTGTCTGAGAAAAAAAATTCTGTTTTAGTCACTCAAGGTTGTTAAAAAGTGAGGAAATAACATAATAGATGCTTTGTTCCGATTTAATCCACCTTTACAGACTCGAAAAACAACTCTGGGTTAGTCTCAAGGCAATCAGATGTAACTGATGGAGCATGGTGAGAATGTGACGGAAATTGGTTTTCATCAGTGGATGCAATCTTCTCTTCAAAAGAAAACTATACAGTATTAGGTTTTTTGTCTTGTATTTGAATTACAAACAGATGTTGAAAATTTCTCTGTCGCTATACAATACGATTTTTTAACTACAACCTATACAAATATTAACAAATCGTTTCTTTAAAGATTTCCACGACAATGAACTCAGCGGTAATCTCCGCAATGGCCTCAACTGAGTCATCAAACAAACCACGCAAGATCCAAAACTGCGCCCATTTTTTACGACTTTTAAAGAAGTTTTGTGAAGCTTTTACGGATGACACAAGTAGGAGCTTATCTCTATGATATATCTCCAATGTTTAAAGTAATCCTCAAGTCCGGACATGTAATTTGTGAAAAAAGAAGTTGTTATCGTGTCTCCAGGGGAATACTTCCCGTGTTTGGAGAAAATATTAGCAAACGTATTTCCTGCCGAAATTTAATTTTGGTTTGTTTGTTCTCGTGTATGTATGCCGTGTTGCTTGAAAAGTATAACGCGAAGGAGATGTAATACCATGACAGTTGATTTGAACGGATTAACATCCAGTTTCATCCACACTTATTTATCGCGGGAGTATCTAAGGCATGAGTTAGCAGGTCTGTAAACAGGTTTCAAGGTAAGACAACTAAGGCAAGCCTGGGGGTTATTCTTGATACGATATAAAAGATATTTTGAGAAAAAGAAACTGTGATTGAAACGAGGTTTTTTGAGCCAGGCTCTCGTTCGCTGTGTGATCGACCGTAACTCAGGCCAAGCTTTAAAAATACGGAGCGCAGAACGCCCTTTCCATGACGTTCGTCGTTTTTCACACGCACTTAAGCCTACTATTTTTATCATCTTGCCGATCGAGAGGCAAGCACGCGTGAAACAGAAAGTGTCGCAAAGCATCGTTTTTGGGATTCCATCCTTGAAAACGCGATATTCTTTAAGCAGTTTTTACATTATCATATTTATCTATTTGTATTACCATTAGGTTCGTTCCAAGAGTTCTTATCACTTCGAAATCCAGTCATAAAAAAACGTGATAGTCTTTTTTAATTGTTTCTTGTAATTATACTCGGGTTATTTCGTTGTATCTCGCAGTTACATTTAAAAAAATTAGACCTGGTATTTTTTCAGTAAGAACTTATAATACGTAATATATATACGAACATTTTTTTTCTCCTGGACCCTATGCTTCCCTGACGCAGTTGACAAATCACAAGTCGCAGTCTGTGAGTCTCAAACGAAAATTATAACATCTCGCTTCGTTTACATTTCCTAAAGTCTCAAATTTTGGTGGAAGGAAAGGCGCTACATATTTCTAATTCTACTAAAACTAGAATTCTGTAATCACTTTTTCCGTTTCATAATTTATTTAATTATTGCGCAGATCTGCGCATATATTAGCAACAAAGAACGACTTAAGAAAAAGGATAACTTTTTTTAAGTTTTATTATTAGAGGGAAAGAAGTGTTTCCTTTTTAGTTCAAATGCTTCTATCCACTTATGCTGCAAACTTGTTTTGCTCAAAGATACGTTTTCTTCTAAGTTACAGTTGACAAAGGTTTGAAGTACGAAATCCGCTGAGTGATTTTGTCGAATACTTAAATGGAAAACGAACCATTTAATTATCTTGCCTATAGTGATATTGCATGGGAGGTGTAAACAAAATACAGTTTGACAAGACGACCGTTGACAAAAGGAAGACCACCCAACGAACGTTTTCAATTGGTGTATTTTTTTTTATCAGTGATATTTTTTCATTCAAACAGAATACAGCTCTTGGAAGTTTCGGGAGGAAGGCCCTAATTAAAATGGAATTATAAATTAAAGCTAAAAAGTCTATTTCCCGCACAAAACTTCGCACCTTCATTTGGTTATCTTTCCATTCTTTGCTGCCAAACCACATGCTGTATAAGACAAGGAGACAAATTTTCAACTTTAAAAGATAAATGAATGAAAAACGCTTCAGACAGAAGCGTTTAGTTTGTATCAATGGCCGGGTACAAATGTATACAGATGAGCTCCACTCAGATACCACCATTTCGAAATTTTCATGATTGAGCCATGCTCCTCCGTAATAAAATAATTAATTATTTTAAAATTGAATTTCAGATTTTGGTCGCCATCTTCAAAGGGGGTCTTTGCGAATGCGAATGTTGCTTTTATTGATTAATTATAATGTGTAAACCCAGGTTGAAGTTGACCAAATTGCAAATTATTCCAAAGCGATTACCACAGAGCTCCTGAAAAAAGAAAAGATAATAATTGTCATGTTTACGGTTCCCTTGGCCAATCGGAGGCACGATTTTGTCTCGGAAAGTTTCCCCACTCCTGACACACTTCAAGTGGGCGAGAATATGCCCATTTTTTTTTCCAGTTTGCCTTAACCATATCTTCTTCGTTATCGGTTACACTCTATAGCATTTATCTATCATCACCTAGTGTTTTCTCAGATTTGGAAAACAGAAGGAGAACAATTGCAATCTAAAAATCTTCTCTGTAAAATCACAGAGACAGAAAAGTCAATGTAAAAAAAAACATAATGGGGGCAGGAGGTTTATATTCGCAAAAACAAAATACATATATCATAGTCGACCAACTTAATCATTCCTCGAGCCCAGTCATGGTCTTTCAACCCTGGTGACAGATGGCTCAAACAGGCTCATTAATAATGATGGTTTGTGTTTGTATTTGAAACCGAGATAAAACAGAATGAACTGATTCCGAAAGTGGATCAAGTGAAAGATCTAGGCAAAGTAGTATGTTATTCGTCGATGGAAAAGTTATCTTTGGAGGTGGCGCGCGCTCCAAGCTGAATCTAAAAGGAAGTTTATCTCTACTGTTTTACCTCGGGTGTTGAGGTGTTCGAAATCATATGTGATATAAAGGAAAAGAAAATCTCCTCAACTGCTAGCAGACTAATTGTCTTTGGATCACAAAGGTACGCGATCAAACACTCCCAGTTCATCTTCTCTTTTTTTTTCCAAATTTTTTTTCGGTTTGAGAATTTAATTATTTGATTCTTTATTATTCCGGAAATGTCCCTTGTACTGCGAAGCTCCCATTTCGTCCCTTCTTCAATTTGTTTTGCGGTCAAGAAAGACAGTTTCTTTCATTACCCCTGGCCAGTCCTTCCCTTACACAGGCCATCTCTTAATGTATTCCTATGGCTATTTTTTTACCTTTTGCTAATTTTTTATATTGGCATATTCCGCTTTCCTTCTACACGAAATTAACATCCCTTCCTGGTTAGCCAGTGTCTTACTGACGTTACACGCACAATTTCTAACATTTACATATTCAATGAATAAGATCTCACAAGATAAACAGTTGTTTCCGCTGAATAAATTCACCCTAAATGAGCGTGACTTGCAACTGCAAACAGAAGGCAATGCTGGCATATCAATTTCTAAAAGTGTATTTGTAAAGGCAAATGAAATGTTATTTAAAATTTACGACAAAAAGTGACAACCTGTCACTTAGTTATGCAAAGCATTTCGATCTTTAATTCAATTTCTCGCGCAAAAATGTTCCCCTAGCTCAAATGTTTTTGCAAGAACCCTTGACAAAAGTTCGAGGTTTGTAAGGAAAAGTAAATACAGTGCGGTGTATCGATATCGTATGTTAAATTTGACGACATATCATACCGTGTTATCGTACTTTTTATCAGTGTCAGATTTTAATTACAGAACTAGATTTCAGATTTGTCATTTAAAAATCACAAGCTTCAAATCACAAGGTTGGACAAAGAGAACCGATTAGTCTTTCTACTATTCATCGCAGTTATGGTTGGAATAATTAAATATTTATGGAGTATAGACAGAGCTTAATGCATGTTTACAAAAGTAAAACTTTCCATAAATGGAGATTCAGATCTTTTTAAAGGTAAATGATTCGAGGAGTAGGTATTTTTGTGTTTTTTTTTTTTTTTCGGTTTCGTTGTAAATGGTGGATTAGTTCCTGAAGCATGCAAGTGCCAGCACTGATCAAGGACATTTTGTTTCTTTAAATTGTAAGTTTTCTTCCTCTATTTTTACCGCACACAATGACAGAGAAAGCTCTGAAACGGGACAGCTGACGTAATTAATATTTGTCGCATTATAAGTCCTAATTAAGTTACTGAAAAAATTGAAACCACAAAAATGCACCTCTAACTAGACAAACCCAACTATTAGTTTGTAATTGAATTGGCAGTACATTTAAACGCCTGATATGGACACAACGCAGGTGTTAGCCAAAAAGAAAATTCTAGGCTGCAACTTGTGCACTTGTTTGTCGGAAACTGATGTTCTTGTACTTAGCATTCGCCAAAAGCTACCAAAACAAAGTTTACATTCGCTAATATCTTTCTAAATTTTCCTAGTCCACAGAAAGTAGGTAACAAAGAAAGGTTTGAAATCTTCATGAAATGTCATAATTACGACAGAATTTATAGAACTCGACTCGGAGGGGAAGTTCAAAAATACTCAGTACTTTGATTACGGTCTCTGACGAAAACCGCCAAGCTCTTTTACCTTTTACGGTTATTAAATGTCATCTCTGAAAAGCCCAGAGTACCATTGGTCAATATTTGCTTCCACCTCATTCGCAAAACAAAGCAAAGCTTTTTCTCTTGTGACAAACGGTCGGTGAATAAATAACGAACAAATGTTCAAATGTTGACTCCCACAGAACAACATTTAGGGAGCCAAAGCAAGTAATCCTGATTAGATCTGGATCATTAATTTGTCTTTCCTGAATTACGATATTATTACCATTTTAAATTTTAGCCCTCTTGCACTTCTTAACAACCGCTTATTTCTCAAATTCATCAGCACGCCGTTGAAGACTGAAAAGTGAAGATATTTGTCAATGGAAACACAAGGGAGTTTAGCGACGCGAAACTGTTCTAACTGTTCCACCAGTGATCCTGTTACCGGACACGAGTTTGAAGAGAACATGTCTGGTTTCAACGCCCAAAGTGACGTCGTCCCCATCGCCATTGCCATTCCAATCATTGCAGTGAACTGCTGGGTAATCTCTCTGGTATGTTTGAAGAGAAGTTTGCGAACGGTAACTAACTACATCCTGACCAGTTTGGCTTTGTCCGACCTATGTACGGGAATGATTTCCATCCCTCTATTCCTCTGCTGCAACATTATCCAGGAGACTGAAATTTGCACAGCAGCCATGTTGTTCATGAGGTTTACCTCAACTTCCACGGTCCTCCACATTCTAGCCATGACAACGGATCGATACATCTGCATTGTTTATGCCTTGCGTTATATGACATGGGTGACCAAGAGACGAGTTCTCCATGTCATCGCAGCCATTTGGGCCATTTCTTTGTTCGTAATGCTCGTCCAACTCGAGTGGTATGATATGAACGAGGGCGTCAACGAAGAATTCTCTCCAGAAAACAAGATAAAGATCATTATCGTTGACAGTATTTGCTTCTTCGCCTTCGTTGGTCTTCCAGTGATGGTTATGGCTTACACCTATGGCCGCATCCTATATGAAGTTCACAGACAGAGTAGAAATATCCAGAGGCACAACACTCCAGGATGGCAGGAGACTAAGAGAAGCACAAGGCAAGAATGGAAAGTGGCCTCGGTCTTTATGATAATGCTGCTCGTATTCATTGTCTGTTGGGGGCCGTTTTATCTCCTCCGCCTTGAGCGTGTATTGAGCAGCGATTTCTTTCGGGTGACTTTCAGCGTTTTTGCCCAGATTCTGATGCTTTGGTTAAGGTTCGTTTCATCCTTGATTAACCCGTGCTTGTACATTCTTGGAAAGCCTGATTTTCGTAAGGCTTCTGGTCTTTCGAAGAAAAAGAGGCGTTTTAACGATTCAGAAGCTACCCGTTTAACTCAATCAAAGGGTTCAACATCTGTTTAATTTGAGAAACGGCGGCGAATTTTGACTTGAAGGAGAACGACTTCTTAAAAGGGAAAAACTGCCAGCCACAGGCTTCCCCAAAAAATGGAGTTGTTTGAACAACACGTACAAAGAAGGATTCTTCGGTAAAAAACATACGCTTAAAGTTTCTTTAAAATATGTAAATATTCCATCACAGACTTCTGTTCATACCGAATAACCTGGTTTTATAGGCAGCAAAGATATGAAATTAATAATCTGGATATATCAACAAAGTTGAAATGGTAACTGGCCACCGTAACGATTACAAAAGCTGACGTTTCGAGCGTTAGCCCTTAGTCGGAGCGAAGGACTAACGCTCCGACGAAGGGCTAACGCTCGAAACGTCAGCTTTTGTAATCGTTACGGTGGCCAATTTACCATTTCAACTTTGTTGATATATCCAAATTATTTCGTTACACCCACCCACGCAGCCCCAAACAGTTTCTTTAGAAACTATCAGCCTTTATTCATTTATGAAATTAATAGCTTAAACAGAAATTGGACTCATTTCGAGCATCATCGCAAAATGGTTTGACAGTATAAATTTAAATTCAACTTGTAGTAATTCAGAGCTGGAAACTTAACAATTTTTTAATTTTAACATTTTTTACGCCGAGCTTCTTATGACGACAGTTCGTGACTCTCTGCTTCCGAGGTCTTCACATGCGTACACATCCTGAGGATGTGTCAGAGATGTAGGAGGGGCCATCTCATCTTAAAAGCGAGCTTTCACTTAACTTAAATCAATAATCCAAAGTTGAAGGGAGGTATAAAGTCTGCTATTTCAACAGAAGGATAAATTCTAATGGAGAATATTGACAAATCAAGAGGTTTCCTGAACATAAGCCCAATCAGTTAAGTGTTAATCTACTGAATCAATATTGCACAATGATATGAATTGGAATTAATTCACCGGCTTGTGTCCTGCTGACAGCCAATGACCAATGATTGAGGAGTATTTCCCGCTGTAAACACTAATACACATTTCAAGATTTTTGCGCAATAGATGACTTTGTTTCTTAGTTAGGAAGATGTTGTTTGTCTCAAAAGCGTATGCGCACGTTTTCTAGTGTTTTGATCGTTTTCAGTCAAAAGCTTAGACCAGTTGATTGGCACCGAATGTCGTCTTCTTTCATGATACTATCCGGCGGCTGCCTCTTAAAGTCATCAAACCAGGATATTCTTCACAAGATTTCATTGAATCTTAGGAAATGTTTTTCCGGCCAACCTTCTCGATGCAACCGGATGAATTAAGATAATTCAAATATTGTTCCGTTTAAAATGGAAATATTTGCACTTTTCAAGTTCTGTCCGCCCACCAGGAAGGGCTAATTTTTTACATTACTATAGTTTCCTTCACTGGTTTATTTTGAAGCAAAAGACACAAGTTGAAACTAATAAATAAAAAATTGGGTAATGAAACATTGCGGAGTCTTTCAGTGAACCCCATCTAAATTTACAAGACGGTTACAATAGCCCATTTCCGAATTACCCTTGGCCTCGTTTTCAAAACGAGTCCTGGTGCTCATCCTTTCATATGATTTAGAAGTTTTCATTCACATGCAAATTAAACTCATTTTCACAAGAATGGTTTAGCACAAGGCCTCGTTTTGAAAAAGAGGCCAAGGGTGATTCGGAAATGGGCTATTTGTTCCTCACAGAAGCAAATAATGAAATATTTCCTAGGGAGAGGGGGTTGGATTGTCGCATGTAAAGGGACTAATGAGGTAGATATTGTAGATAGATATTCCAAATCAGGCCCATGGATTGGTTGATGGATAGAACATAGCATCAATGGGACCGACATGGGATCACTGGGGATATTGAGCAAATATAAACCTAAGAACAGTGTGAACGCAAGATCTGAAGAAAAGTGAGATAAGTGGGGATCTGAGTGTCTGAATTGTTTTCAGCTGGCGGATCTTTCTGGCGGCAAATCAAGCATGAGAAGGGTATGGAACAAAGATAACCCCGTTTCGATGTTACCGAGCAAATATCACCCCCACCTCTCCCCAGCCCCCCTCCCCCCGATACTAAGATGGGCTTGCTCTATCAGACACTGAAATCTTTCCCAATCGTTCGCCACGCTTCTCCTTTCTAACCGCAAACAGGCACTCGTAGGTATCATATTTTTAAAAATTAACCTCTTTCCTAGACGTACAAGATACACACACTTCTAGGAGTGTTTAGGTAAGAAAGTCAAACGTCAAATGTAAGAACACTCAAGTATGAAGATGAAAATTTTATAACTCCCAACGGGGACGGGGAGTTGTCTCTTTTAGACAAATTAACTGCCATAATATCAGAACCCAATTTCATCTGCAAGTCAAACATTGATAAATAACTAGGAATGATTGGGAGAATTAAGATTATTCACAAATTAAACTTCTCTGAATATATCTATATATATATATATAAAACTCTAAAAAGAAAAAGCGCACAGGAGTAAGGAAATAAATGCACCATTACGCTTCTTCTCTTCCAACCCTCCATTGGCTTCTGTGCTTCACACAATAGATGTCTGGAGGATCAAGTTGACGTTGCTTAAAAATTTAAGCAAATTAATCATTTCTGAATTATGTAACCACTAATGACTTCAGAGATCGCTGCTGTATAATTCTTTCTTCTTTTTTTTTTTTTTTCATAGCAACGTTATCGTATTTTTCGTATCACTCATTGAGCAAAGTGTCCACAAACTGTAAACTTCCAAAAGAAAGGGAATTTTGAACGTAGGAATTTCATTAGCCAATGAGAAGCGTCTACGGAATCTGATTCTCATAAGCACGTCTTTATGTCGGCACAACGTTAAAATTTTACATCTCGTCGCTGAGCAACAAGGCAAACCACTGCCTCGGAGAACAACCAGTAAGATTAGTATAATTATTTGTATCCAACACAAGGGGTTGCCTTGAAAGCTACCAGAATAATGACTGAGTATAAACAAATGACTAGATTTACACCTCCCCCTGCTTCGCACTGCTTTGGGACGTAAGGAGGGGGGAAGTTCATACCGTCTATGTATCGCCTCTCCCCACACCCCTTCAAGATAGCGATGAGTCAGAATCTTAAAAAAAAAAAAAAAAAGGGCATGTCTCCAAATGACTGTGAGAAGCTAATGGAGAAGCGCACCCCCTGGGAGATTGCGCATATACAGGTTGATTTTGTGCGTGAATTTATCATAAATGAAGGTCTAAAAAAAGTCAGTTCGTCACCTGCAACTTGAACATCTTCGCGTTAAAGATGTTGTAGATAAAAACTCAAGACTACTGAATGCTTAAGAAATGAAGTAACATTTCTAAATAGATGTACACCTCGCTTTGGTGAGCATACATTCTCATTATTTTTAAGTTGTAACCTTTTAGGTTCAAGACTGAAATCTTCCCACTGCATTAAAAAGTTCCTGTGTGAAAGCCATTAGCTCGGCTGTGGCTTGGAGACCAGGTGGTATGGGAGGGGGGATGAACTGCTGCGGGGCCGCACTGACTCTCGGGACAGGGCGTACGCGCGGAAAGGGACCATGAGAAGATGATGTTAATGGCAAGGGACCCAAAGTTGGTGGAGGGGCTCGGAGTGGTGCATGTCTTGGGTTTGGACCCGACTCCGATCTTTTGGACGACTCGTCGTCGTTTGCTGTTCGTTCGTCTTCCGAAGTTGCCTCTTCTCCGGTCTCGGATCCCGATTCGTCGAAAACGTCGTCGTCGGCGGCATCAATCGAGTGATTCTCCGGTGAAGAGGGCGCGACTTCCTCGTGAGATGAAGACTGCGCAACGTCACCACGCGACACGGGCACTGCGTGATCACTGCGTCTCGAGGTAGGAGCAACACCAGAATTTAAGGGAACCATTGTGGGAGATTGATAATCTAGAGCATTGCCTACACCTTCCGCAGAATAAACGTCCCGGTGTGCAGAGTTCAAGTGTTTCTTCAGCTTGTGTGGCCCAAGGAAACCTTTGTCGCACAGATGGCAAGTGTGACTATAATTGCCTGTGTGGATCCGCATATGGTCGTTTAAGTTATCCCGGCGCGCATAACCTTTGTTGCACTGTTCACACTTAAAAGGTTTATCTTTGGAGTGCGTGAACAAATGCCGCTTGAGCTTATCTTCACGGTAAAAGGTCTTCATGCAACCAGTATGGCTGCGAAACGGGCACGTAAAAGTTGGTCTAGTATCTGGGTAGTGAATTAACGAATGCCTCTTCATTTTATCTTTACGGGCAAACGCTTTTCCACATTCAGGGCACTTGTGTTTCTTTTCCGTCGCATGCACCGTTCTTTTGTGCGAACGAAGGTTCGCCGAAGAACAGAACGCCTTTGCACATTCGTCACAAGCGAACGGCCGCTCAGTAGAGTGGGTCGTCTTGTGTTTCTTGAGATGTATGGTGCTGGTGAAGACCTTCCCGCATTCATCGCAAGGATGCGCATGACTCTCGTTTAGTCGATGCTGCTCGAAGCCGTTGGCAGTGAAGAAACTCTTATTACAAAGCGAACATTTGAATTCCTTCTTATGCATCTTACAGTGCTCTTCCTTCTCCTTCAAAGCATTGAAAACCGCCGGGCAGCGCTGACATTTGTACACCTTGGAGGGAGGGTTGAGGTATATTGGCACAAACACGCTGGTCGCACCCTGTTTACGCACCCCTGTACCCAGGGGGCTGGTTGGAGACGGAGATGTGGAACAAGGTTTCAGATGAACTAGTTGTGATTCTGGGATATGGACAGTCACAGGTTCATCCGAAGTCGAGGGTTTCTTGTTACGAGGTTCCTTGGCTTTCTCTTGAGTGGAGGTAGACGAAGAGGTGGAGCAGCATTTCCGTTTCCTGGTGGTTTTGGGGTGAGAATTCTTCCTCTTGTGCCTCTTTATCGGTTTTTCTACGATGAAAACACAACTATCTAAAGGACCAATCAATAAAGGGGGTAATTTTTCAAAGAAACTGCGCTGCTGCCTCGGTGAGGGTAACGAGGTAATTTGGTTTCATCAACTGAAGTGATAATGTAAACTGGCCATCGTAAAGGACTAACGCTCGAAACGTCAGCTTTGAACCCTTGACGACGGTTAAATTATATTATTAAAAACTGGATCATTGGATAATGCAATTCAAGACTTTTTATTGGCTTAGCCATTATGGTATATCAGCCAATATACCATAATCTACAAATATGGTAAGCGTACGCGTCAGCTTAAGATCAAAAGGGAGCTAAAAAATCCAGTTTCTTCTTACAAAATAATAATTTCTTGGGGGCGTTTTTAATAAAACAATTATTCCACTCGCGCTTGTTGGATATGAGATGATTATAGCCAACTCGGTGCTACGCGCCTCGTTGGCTATCTATCATCTCATATCCAACGCGCGCTCGAGGAATAATTGTTAATTATCAGCTCAGTTGATGAAACCAAATTATCTCAAGGATCGCTCCGTACCAATCGCCAGGGAGGGGGGGTTCAAGCATTCCTCCTAAAAACCATGTGATTCCTCCCCCCCCCCCAAAAAAAAAAAAAAAAAAAAAAGAAAACCGTCCGACTCCTACCCGGGTAATAAAAAAATAGTGACTGGGTACTGTTATAGGAGAGAATAACTTGCAACAGTTAAGCCAAAGTAGACAACTGCCATCTCCATTCAATACAAGATAAGCAACAATGAACTTATATTTTCCTGACCTAGTATGAAGTAAATACAAGAGTCAATGATTCCCAAACTATTCTCTCTGCATTTTGTTTTTCACTCTTAAACTCCCATGAGTGATCAAGACTTAATTTCTCCTTATAATATCAATACAAAACCAAGAAGTCAAGCGATGAGAATTGCAAAAACATATCAACTATGAGTCTAGGGGATTATTGTTTGATCCAATATAAATTCTTAGAAACAATAATATTATAGGAAATGAAGAGTGGACAATAAGGAGAATTTTCATTGAGATATTGGCAGTGAGAAGGTCTAACAAACCTGTCATAAGTAAGAAACCTGCAACAATCTCCTAAAGTAAAACCATGGATGCATACTCACTAAAAGCTAAAACCTGTTCTGCGCAGTACACAGCAGATCCATAAGATGCACGATCCTCACAGTAGATAGTGCTATTTATGCAATAGCGAAAATCAGACCTGAAAAAAATCAGGCCTGTACAGGACTCGAACCACTGACCTCTGCGATACTAGTGATCCAATACAGATCCAATACACAAGAAAATGGGATGCAAGAGAAAGAGCAGCAGTCGTGTGATCAATTGCTATTAACTCTTTCCACCCTTACATCTGTAAGCATATTCTCCATACTGTTCTCTATAGATTTTCCAAGTTGCTAACAAGGAGAATTTGTTTAACAATCATGAACTCCTTTACTTGGTGTCCATTTTCTTTATTCTTGTCACTTTAATGTTGGATTCATGGGGTGTGCTTGTGATGAATGAGCTCTCAGTGACTTTTTGCAATAACCCTTTGCTGCAATGGGAATTTACATTGTGTGTATCATTTGATTTTATGGCACTTGGTGGAAAAGTTTTCCATTACAGTCACAATGTTAGAATGGATTCTAACCTTTAGAAGATGCCCAACAACATATACACTTTGATTTATCATCTTACAGGTTTATGTCGGACTAATTTGATGACCTGCTCCCAGTTGGCTTGTTAGCTCAATTGGTAGAGTGCTGCACTAGTATCGCAGAGGTCAGTGATTCGAATCCTGTACAGGCCTGAATTTTTTTTCAGGTCTGATTTTCCCTATTACTTAAATAGTGCTCTTTACTGCAAGGAATGTGCACAAATACATATACACTTCAGTCAGTAGCTCCTTTTAAAATACAAAACATTTCTATTTTCCACTTTAGCTCACCAGTTTTGTCCTGATCCAAAGTTTTGTGACCTTCGGGTTTTTCTCCCGCAGATGATGATGATGCACCATCACTAATTGCGACTGGGTCTAGAAACTGAACCTCAACCTTTTTTGCTGCAGAATCATCCTCAATGCCCTCAGAACACTCTTGAGCCTTCTGAGTAGCATCTGTTGATGCTTCATCTTCAGCGCTACTTGTCTTGAACTCCCCAGAGTGAGACTGGCTGCCAGCATCAATGGGAAGTTTGTCGACAACTTCTGTCAGTGAGCTCTTGTTGACAATGTCACGACAAACTTTGTTTGCTTTGTGCTTGATGTACTCTGACAGATCATTAAAAGACAATTTACATCTTCCACAAAAATGAACATCTTGGTCATCATCTGCAAAAAGCAAAATTTCCTTCATTAGCATATGTTTAGCATATTAAAGAAACTAACAATAACTACAAAATTAAATAGATAAACACTTTGAATTTCAGCCGTAGCACTTCTACCAGGTGCTGCTTTAGCACTTCTACCATTTGTTGGTTTTGGAGGGGGAAGTAAGGAAAAACTTAAACACTTGAAGAAAACTTCCTTGCAGCACAGACAAGCATTTACAGTATGAAAAACTAAACCCACATGACAGGTTCAAGAATTGAACCCAGACCACAGGGGGGTACGGGAGGGGAGCAAACAACCTCACTATTGTACCTTTGTACCATTGAAACAAATAAATAAGTGATCTTTCAAGGTCATTTCCCAAAATTACCTATTGTACATTGCTGGTAATTGGATAGTACTTGGTATAATATATTCTTTCAGGTTCAATGCATTTCATGGCAGTATAAAAATTCACTGTCTTCAGTGATGCTAAGTATGTCAAGAATACAAAGGTAATTACATTGTAAGCTGTAAGCCCCCTTCAAAGGCATTGAATGATTGTGATAAATGCAGTTTGTAGCACCTGATAAAGTTTAAGCTACATGTATTTCTTTATACAAGGAGCTTGCATAGTTGAATGAGTTTTATTCTAGATATTTCAAAACCAATGAAAACAACAAATACTAAACTGGAGTATATAAAATGAGTAATTAAATGAGACACTACACTCTCCAATTTTCCAGTCCCCCCCCCCCAAATAAGATGACTTACATATAGGGGGTTGGGGAGAGAAGGAAGTATTGTAAAGGAAGGCAAAAAGTACTGTTAGTAAAGTCTGTTTACGACCCTAGTGGCTCATTAGGCTGGTGCTTAACTTCGGTTTCTGTAGCATGAAGCGACTAGGGGTATTTCTACTCCCCCGTGGATGGGATGTTAGTCCATCGCAGGGTTACCCCCAACATTAAATTGCCGGTACCCATTTATACACCTGGGTGGAGAGAGGCACTGTGAGAGTAAAGTGTCTTGCCTAAGAACAAAACACAATGTCCCAGCCGGGGCTCGAACCCAGACCACTCAATCCGGAGTCGAGTGCACTAACCATGAGGCCACCACTAAAAAGTACCGTAATGATCCTCAAAAGTGAGCTACCATTATCTTAATAGCACAAAAAAATAAAAACCTGGAAAAATCCAGGCTTTGTAGGGATCTGAACATATGCCTCCCAGGTACTAGTTTGGCACTATTACCATCAGGGCTATGAAGCCTCACATTTATAATAAAGAAAATTTTCATGGGTTCTTTTTTATGGTGAAGGAATCATATCACAAGTTTTGAATGAAATAAATTTAAAAAAAAATTAATAAAATATCTTCAAAGGGAAGCTTCCAGACCCTTCATACACTAATATCAATCAAGCACACTCTTTTCTCAGGGCCCATTTGAATAGCTTCAGTATGCATGACAACTCTCCCCCTTCCAGTTATTCCTGGCCGAGATAACTTTTGACTGTCTTCTTTCTTTGAAAATTTCAACCAGCTGTCCAAATGAAAATGGGGAACTCATCTCAGGGGTGATCGGCAGATGGGTAACACTGTCAGACAGGACAACAGAACATATATCAAACACCTCAGGGACTGGGACAAGACCACTTAAATTGTTTACAGCAACAAGACCACTTAAATTGTTTACAGCAACAAGACCACTTAAATTGTTTACAGGACTTATGGGTTTATAGTCAGTTGAAATTGTCGAGAGAGACTAGAGAGGGGACTGTTGCTACAACTCAAAACTTCACATACATGTAAACACTTCATAAAGTTGTCAAGGGAGAGTGTTGTCTTGGATACCTGAGAGTATAAAAATATAATTGTACACTTTAGGTTTGTGCACAGTTACCTGAGGGAATGTTTACTTCCAAAACAGTTGGAGTTCTAGAAGTAGGCTCATCACTCTGAAACAATTAAAAAATTTATTAATTTCTTTCAGTCTTTCAGTGCATATCTGTCCTTACCCAATATTGTTGATTGAATTTAAGAAATCAAACATGGATTACATTACACTAGTAAAGGAATAATAACAGATTTAAGGGTTTACCCTTTGATTCCCAAAGTGATTAACATGTAACTTCTCCCTTAAATGTCCAGTCATTAACCAGCAAACAGATAACAAGAATACTCAAACTTATCTAAGTAGAAACTTTTGTCTCGATCTAACTCCATGTTCTTGTAATTAATCTATATGGAAATGTGTGGCACAGAGAGGGGAGAATTAACCATCAGATATTGGGAGTTAAAATTAATATAGAGAGATACATTAGTTTATTACCAAAAAATAAAAGTACTTTGCAGCCATAGGCTGAGTTGCATACTTTTCACAATTATTTATAAATAAATATACGAGACTATATAAAACTACAAAATTTACAAAAAATTCTAAGACCTAAAATAATTACACTTATACAGCAATGGAATAAAATGCAGTCCATGCTAAGACCCTAGATTAGCCCTCGCGAATTAATAGCCGGAATGAATCAAGACTTAAAACGATCAGTGCGGAAGCGCAGCATGTTAAAAATGCACTGGTGTCTTGTGTTGTACGCTGAATGATGTCTATCTGGCAGCAAACTGTACAATTTATGAAATGGATTTGAGATGGACAAAATCAGATCCGTACATAACTTCTTGCATCTGTCGTAGAGCGAAGCTAAATCATGCTTATCTAAGGAGTCATGATATGAAAATTCTGGTGAAATAATAGATAATGAATGCCTTTGGACACTTTCGCTGTCATCACTAAGATACATGGGTAACGCACGATGGAATATTTGTGCACTGTATTCCAGAACTGGACGTATTGTTGTACAATAGAAATTAATTATATCTTCCACTAGAATGCAGGCTCTCCTTAAAGAGTTAAAAATTCTTTTTAACCATATGGCACTCAGAAGTGATGAACAAGTAATTCTCTCCACAAATTCAACACATTATGCAGTCAACAGGTGCTGAGAAGTGAGCTCTTTATCTATAGACTAATCAGCTGTCTAGGTGAGTTTTATGTCCACAAGACACCACATTTTCCTGATTCACCTTTAATGGTTTGTCGAGAAATTAGATGGAAGAATTGCATTCGTTGATCAGATCTCGAGAGTTACTGAGTGAATTTGCATGGTCGAGTTTAGTTCATTAATTTTTGTCTCTGGGCTAATGATACACTGTGGAAATTTTTCACCTGGCGTTTTAAGTTTCCTTTCGATTAATGTCATTTTTGTTCTTTTTATATCAATCAGAATATCGAAGACAGGTATCATACGGTCCCGGAGAAGCGAGCAACGGAATAAAAAAAAAAATCTTGTTTTAATATTCCGGAAGAGAGCTCATCGGATTTCATTAAAAACCAAAACGAAAATCGCACTGAAGAACTAGCCTGGTATATCATTTTACGTTTGCTATTGCGCTAACAGGGAGAACCAAGAGGAACAGCAAAGTCTACCAAGTACATTTATCCACAAAGAACGCGTTAAATAAGGTAATAATTAATTAAAAAATCAACCAAACAGTACCTCAGTTGTAATATCCGCCATATTGTGGAAAGGTTTCCCTCCGGATCGAAGATAGTTTTCTGCAATTTCTCTTCAAGTAGACGGGAATACAGAGGTAAAATGACTTGGCATTGATCATATGCAGAGTTTTACAAACATTCTCTAAATATCGTGAGCATCTAAAGCCAATCAAGGCAGGAAAAAGCGAAATTTTCCATCGACCACAGGAGGCGAAGCAAAAATTTGTCCACCACTCCCATCGCGCTTAGTGACCCCCTTCATTAATGAGGCGAGGTTACCCAATTTGTAACATGTGATCGAGGATCAAATTTAACGCGGGCTTGCGCCTTTAAATTTTGTTTATAACAAAGCACGCTTCAAGATTTCACACCTTCGACTCAGAGAGGTTAGATGGTGTTTTTCAATCTTTGTTCTGCTTATTTTCACGTTATTTTATTCATTAAAGGGGCTTAACTGAGCTCAACGTAGGAAATTTTGGATGGGCGACAATTAGGAGAGCCCGGACAACACATTCTGACAATTCATGTAAGCTTGATTAGCGATGTTTAGAGGTACTGATTTGTTTACGAAAGCATTGAATATCGTGTATTTTTTCCAATAGTTGGGTAAATTTATTTTTAAATTCGCCACAAATTAGCCATCCTTTCCCTAATTTTTCTCGATGAGTAATACTTTCTCGATGTGTAGTATTTCAATTGTAGTTATTTAGAATTTCTACTCTATGTTAGTGGCGTTCACTAGTTGAATTTTTGTTTCATATTTTTATACATGATTTATGATTTGACATTTGGGCGTCCTTGATAGATGGCTGGTACAATGGGTCGCAAATCAAAATGACCAGAGTCTTTATGTTGTCACTGTTCTTTGCCAACACTCTCTACACTCTCAGTGCATTTCGACCCCCCCCCCCCACTCCCTCAAAGAAGTATGAATGGGCGCGAAGAAACTGTTGTCGAAATTTGACAAAATCTGGGGGGGGGGGAATTTAGCTAGCAGTACTCAAGCACCCCATCTGGGGAGAGTAGCAATACTAATAGTCCTAGTCCTAGTCATTTCATGGTACAAAAACTGGGATAAACTCACTTCAGCTGGTGGGCAAGTGTCTCATAAAGACTTATTCCACATTTCCTAGGATTGATCAGCAACATGTAGGAACAACTGATACTCTCTCTAACAAGTTTAGAGAATTTGACTCAACACAACTTTTAAAATGCCTCTTAAAAAGAAACCTCTGGAAGACGCAAGGAAAAGATTGCAGGAAAAGCTGAACAATGTTGAAGAACAGTCTGAGTATATCTGTCAGGTTATCAATGAGCTGGTATCCAAGGTAAAATAATTAACAATTACTCCACGAGCGCGTGTTGGATATGAGATGATAGATAGCGAATGAGGCACATAGCGCCGAGTTGGCTATAATAATCCCATATCCAACAAGAGCGAGTGGAATAATTGTTTTATTAAAAATGCTTTCATGCATGTGATGCTTTAATGTGACAGCGTGATGCTGTTAGTGAGCTTCTATGCGCTAGCTGATGTTTGGCTGTGTAGAAGCGTAATGCGGTTCCAGTCAATACCCACTAATTGACCCTTGCTCACCATAGAGTCTCCTGTAGCTCAGTGGTTAGAGCATCCGACTAGATCACGGAGGGTTGTGGGTTCAAATCCCATCTGGAAACTCGGTTGTTTTTTTCAACCCCCTTTTACTTCAATTTCATCTCTTTTTGCCCTCTTTAAAACATATTTGCCCCCCTTGCTTTGAAACAATGTTTTATCACGATTCCATGAATTATTAAAAGCCAACTTTGAATGGGGAAGGGGGATCTGTGAATGATTTTAAGTGTGGTAGAAACTGTGGTTGTTCTTCACATAAATAAAACTCTTCAAACATGCTGTGTCAAGTAATTTTGACACGGATTGTAGTTTGATGATTTGAGCCACAAGCAGTAAATACTTCCAGAAAGGAGAGCAGCCAAAGGTTTAGAGATTTTTTTTTTAGGTTGCTTTGTATCTGCTCTTGTGGGAGTTTGGGCTGAGAGATGCAGATTTGAACTTTTTTCAACACCATTTTGCAAACAGCTGTACATGACACATGATTAAGGCCAAAAATATTTTGTGAAGCTAGAATTTACAGAAAGGCAAGCATGACTCATAAATTTAAATACCATTAAAAGGCTCGACTTCACCTCCTGTAATTTACTTAACCAATAAATTTTCTCTGTTATTTTGTGAAAACCTCAGGATTTCCCTGAAAGCTTGCATACAGTAAGAGAGATTTGAAGTTCTCCCTTTTAAATTTGTGACACTTGAAATGGTGTGTAAAGTATTTGTGAGACATGGATTTTACTAAAATTTGTGCATGAAACTGGAGCAGGAACCCTCTTTGCTACCTTCAAAAAGATAGCTGCCTTTCTCAACCTTGGAATTGATTATTTATTGTTAGAGTTATTTTTGTTGATGATATGCATGGTATTAAATTAGATCCTTATTTTTTCATCAATTCTGCACATGGTTTAAAACCTGGAACTATCCTTTTACTCTTGCCTTCTAATCCAGGCCTCAAATCCAGCTAAAGACCTCCTTCAAGAGAAAGATCGTAAGAAGTTTTTTCACAAATACTCTTCTGTGAGTCAGGAACTTGAGAAATGTCTGGATTGTTTGTTATTAATAAGTGATTCAGTCACTGCACTGGGAGAGGAAGACACTCTGGGTAATTTTTTATTACTCCTTTATTTGAAAAGCATGCTTTGGATTAAAATACCTGTTTACTTCTTGGATTATCTCATTCAGAATGAAAAGTGAGTGCCTTGAAATGTAAAATGAAAATTGACACTTACTTGACTCTGATGATGACTTCTGCACAGGTTGTCGAAACGTCAGTCACTACCACCGACAACAGTCCTTATCAGGACTACACTCAACCGGACGATCAGACTACACCTTCAAATGAAAATTATATTGGCCTATATATATCTGAAAATGTTTTGTTTTTTTTTTTTTACTCTCATATCAGGTGCCAGTGAAGATTTCACTAGTTCTACTTCTGAACCAAGTGACCATGCAGAGCAAGATGCTGCATCATCAGAGAAGAGAGACAGCAGTAGGGCAGATGCTAAGTCACCTGATGATAAAAGGGGTGAAGGTGAGAAAGTAGAATGGGTGATGTGAGGTGGAGAAGGGCAGAGATGGGAAAGAGAAAGAGAAAAGAGCATTGCAAAGAAGGCCAAGGATTATGTACATATTACCGTAAAACAAGGCTGTGCTCTAAGGAAAATTAAAGGGAGCCCAGTGCTCTGAAACTGTGAAATCCAGGGTGCCCAGCATATGCTTTTTTATGAAAAAAGTAAGATTTCTGAGTCGCCCAAGAGCAAAAGTAAGGCGCCAGGGACCACCAGGTGCCGCTAAACCACAGCCCTGTAAAAGCCCACAGATAAGCCACACTTTTTGTCCAAAAATTGTCGCTAGAAATGAGGGGTGTGGCTTCTCTGTGGCAATGTTTGAAAAAGGTGTCATGAATGTCCACTTTTGCATCTGATATAATGCCTGGCTACTAAGCTTTGAATGTTATGCCCACATTCTTCTTGTAATGCAAAAATCTATGGAAAAACTGTGTTAAATGAAGAAATTCCTGTCAACAAATGCCAGAAAAAGACCAAGTCAGTAGAAACGATGTTCATTATATAAAAGTGTTACAATTATGGTAACACTTTGAAGTATTTTCTGTTGCAATGTAATGAGGAGTTTACATTCGATGAACTGTGCATGAAGAAGACTTCTCAAGACTTGACTTTGGATTTCTTTTGATTTCTATCAAAAAACTTTTTTTTCCAAAATTTGAGCTGCTAAATTCGGGGTGCAGCTTATCTGTGGGTGTGGCATATCTGTGGGCTTTAACGATACTCACTGTAAAACATGACAGAACAGAAATCGTGTGTACTGTAAGTACCTCCCATTGGCCCTCCCAGATCCTTGGAAATTTGTGAGGGACAATATGAGGTACTTGGAGCATGCATGGTTTCCATCCTGTCATTTTAAGCAAGATTCACTCAGATTTCTAAAGATAGAAGCTTTTTAAATCTGTTGGAAATACCGGAAAGTAAACAGATGAAGAATTAATGAAACAAGCAGGGTAACCTGTTCTCTGCCTTCAGTTGGTGAATTTGTGCTGTTTAGATTTTCTTTTGTAGTCAGTTCCAACCAAAAAGAAATAAGAAGGACACTTACCAAAAAGAACTTCAGAAAAAAAGTAGAAAGTCTTTTCATGTTACATTTACATGTAACCATATAATTGTAAATACAAAGGATTAGCAATTGTGCCCTGACATGGAAAATTGGAACAGCCAATCCAGAAACCATTAGTTACCAAATGAATTGCTTTCCTTTTTAATTTTTTTTCCTTCTCAAGATAAAACTCACCATGGTGACAAGAAAGAAAGTAAAGGCAAAGGCAATAAAAAAAGTACTGAAAAGGAATTAGTCAATGCTGCTTCCAAAACAGAATCCCAAGAGGATGGAAGCAAAAAAGGTTGGTGAAGATCCTTGCTTTCATTTTGAATGTTTACAAAAACTGTTATTTATTTTTTTCCAGAGCATCTCAGGTGGACAGGGTCTTTACTCTTCATAATTATGCAACACTTGTCAGACCTGAAAGTCTAACAGTGCCATTCACAAAAAAGCAAACCAGCTGAAGAAAAAGTGACTGAAAGGTTTGGGTTGGTCCCATGAGAGAAAACTGTACTTTTGGTCTTGAGTGTTTTGTTATGGTCATACCCAAGACCTTGTGCTCAGGTTTTTCTCGTACAGTCGACTGAACACAGGGTAATAACGAGTTAACATGAAAACCACAAGTGAAAGATTCAGTTAGCATGCTAAACTCCAGGGCTGGGTTGTTCAAAGAGTGGATAACGCTATCCAATGGATAAATCGCTATCCAGCGGATGAGTGTTAACAAAACATACAGCGCTATCCACCGGATAGAGATTCATCCAGTGTATAGTGTTATCCATCCTTCGAACAACCGAAGCCAGATGGAAAGGTTCAGTGGGATGCATGCCATGATTACATGAAGGTTGCAGTGTTGTGTTCTCAGGCAGACACCTGTTTCTTGCTGTGCCTGTTACCATCCAGGCGCTGGAGTGGCCATTGAAACACTTCAAAATGTTAGAGGTTATGTGATGATAGACTAGCATCCCAATAAAGTTACTCAGTGCACAATGCAGGAACCACAGATAAGCGCTGGAAATCATGGGCTTGTGGCTCTCAGATTCATACTAACCGGAGTAAATTCAATTTCAGAGCACATATCCAGGATTCACAGCCAAGGTGAAAGTAGTGAACTCACAGAACCTGTCAAGACACAGGCTCTGTTTGTATCTCAGATTGCTTCTGCTACTTCTTCAACTGGTGATGAAAAACTGCAAGCATCTACACCAGAACAGACCCCACAACCAAAGGTAGTCTCTGAAACACAAAGAGTTATACCAGTAGGACAACAGGACACCAGAGAATCCATCTCTGACGGTCTTGATAAACAGCCACACAAGCCCTCATCTGTTGACCAAGGTAGAGGGAGAAGTGTGGAAGGTCATGATCTGAACTTGACATTGATCAAACCTGAACCTGGAAAACAATTTGTTGATCAGAAACAAGCTGATAATGTTTCAGTGTCTGCGGCATCTAAGGATGGCAAAAGAAGAGGGTCCAATTCTTCATCTGTGAGTGCCCTGTCAGATATTATTCAAGATATCAAGATTTCTCCACGGGAAGCTAAATTGGCTACCGAAAACATACCAACTAAAGGTAAGGGAATGTGTATTTTAAATAAAATGTAGTTTTCTTGCTATTTCAGACGTGGTAGTCTATAATAATTTTAGTAATAATAATAATGGTTTGAATATGAAAGCAATCTTTGCAGTAATGAACACTGCTTAGGCAGTGAAGTAGTAGTGAAAATAACCATTTTCACTGCATTACCGCAGTAGGGTAGGACTAGAACGGAACATATGCAAACCATGCAAGTAGTCCACCCAATAAATCCAACCCATCCCCACCCCAGAGGAGGACATCCACCACACAGTAATCTTGTGCATAGGAAATTAACGTCTCCTACCCCTAACCCTGTAGGAGACGGGACCTCCATTTATTTGTCCCTATCCGAGAAGACTAGAATATCTAACCATTTCTTGATGTTGTAGAAAGGTAGCCTATTCTTCTCAATTATTTTAAGACCTTGAGTGTTGGTTCGGCCAGGGCTTGAACCCTCGACCTCCCACACAACAGTCCAGCGCACTATCCATTGGGCTAACCAGGAGGCAGTTAGAAATAAATTCAGACCTGTATGGGAGTTGAACCTATGATCTCTGTGATACAGGTGCAGTGCTTTACCAACTGAGCTGACAGGTCAACTGGGAACTGGTTCCAGCTGCCAGTCATTGATTCATCACTTTGCAGTTTATTACAAACCAACATAATGACCAGCTCCCAGTTGACTTGTAATTTGACTGATATATATTCACAGACATTAATAAGAATGGTTTATTGACATTCCACTTAGTGGCTCTTGTATGTTAAATAAAATTAATGACTAGTATACTATAGTCTATTCTTGTAATCTCTCTGCAGTTCTCTTTTTTTTCTTTTTTAGCCAATCAAACAGGGAACATAATATTATTACTAATTAACATGTTCAGTTTTAAGATGATTCTTGTAATTTTTTTATATTTGTTGTTTCAGTTCAACTCCCCCTGTACCCTTTCAAGAATGGCCAGGGGCTGGAAGTTGTTGTCACTGAGGTATTGAGTCCATGGGAGTTTTGGGTTCAACCCATTGGAACAGAGCTGGATTTACTCATGGAGGAAATGTGGTAAGGGACAAATGACCTTTGTGACTTGAAAATATTGTCAATTATAGTCAATTATACCCTCCAAAATCTGTCAGAAGATTTCAAAAGGCTTTGTTTCTTTTTTTTTTGCACTGATGAAGGACTAATGCTTGAACTGCAGCTTTTTGAAAGGGCAATTTGTATTTATTTATTTATCAATTCAGTTGTTAAACCAAATTATCTTATGAAACTGGTTTTAGAAACTACTGATGAAAATGATGGTGATAATGATGAGGCAAACTCAGTAATTAGAAGTTGTCCTGCCATGTAACCCTTAAACTCCCAGAAGTGATCAATATGTAACTTCTCCCTATTTTATCCATACATAATCCAGTAAACAGATGACGAGAATACTCAAACTTATCAGGCAGAAGTTGTCATCTTGATTGAACACCAAATTCTTCTAACTAACACACAAGGAAATGTGTAGCAGCAAGAGGGGAGAATTAACAATCAGATCTTGCGAGTTAAAGAGTTAACGCACTTTCATTTTCTATCATTTTACATTACTTAAAATAAATTCTTGTATCTTTTACCAGATAATTTGGTTATATGAACTAAGTTGAAATTGTAAAGTGGCCACCGTAAAGAGTTAAAAAGCTGACGTTTCGAGCGTTAGCCCTTCGTCTTTCGCTCTGACGAGGGGCTAAATTTTGGTCGGAACGTCAGTCTTTTAACTCTTTACGTTGGCCAATTTACAATTTCAACTTAGGCGATACAAACAAATGACCTTGTTACCCCCACTGACGCAGCACCACGGTTTTCTTTAGAAACTTACCCCCTTTATTCATGTATCTTTTACCAGAGTTCTATTAAATTAACGTACCCATTTCTCCTGTTCTCTTCCTTTTTTAACTCATTTTGTTATTTATTTATTTTTGTTTTATCCCCTTAGTATGCACTATGCAAAAATGGCAGCAGCAGGTTACAAAGGAGGGCTTGTAACCGCGCCTGATGTCGGCGACTTCTGCTGTGCAAAGTTTACACAAGATGACACGTGGTACAGGGTGTTAGTGACGGGAGTTAAAGAATCGGCTACAGGTAATGTTGTTACGCTCAAGTACGGTCCAGTAGGACTAAAAACTTGGCGCTTTGGCGCAAGCCTTTCTCCGCCCCGCGGGAAAGTATAGAAGGCTTTGAGCAACGCAAGCCGGCGAGAGATCTCCGGGGGAGTCTAGTGCTAGACCTCCGACAAACCTCCTCCCCGATTCGTCTCAGTTCTTCCCGCGAGCGGAGAAGTGTGCGTCCGGTGTTACCGCGTTTACGTGAAACGTGAACGGCATGAGTGACCACGTGACCTTGTTTTTCCTGCCATCTTCTTACGTTTGCCATTGTGCTTTGCTGTTTCGATGTGAAAGTAACCTGTTTTGCGTTTACCGTGCACACGGACGTAACAAGGGCACCAAAACGATTCCTTGTAAGGGCGCTTCAATTCCACCAGGACGTGAACTGACACGAAGCTAAAGCAGCAAGATTCGCGCTATTTTACGTGAAACACGAAAGGGCACACTGACGATTGCCGTGTCACTTAAACGCGGAGCTAAATCTCTCTGATGAAGTCCTGCTCGTAGGCTACAAAGACTTAAGCTTGCGCGATGGACCTCATTCTTTTTTTTTGTGTTTTCAGGAGAGTGGAGGAAAGCGCGAGGCGGGCGCGAGTGGAGCGCGAAAACGAGTCATGTACGAGGCGAGGGGTGCGACAAAGATGATGCGTCATCTTTATAAGCTTCTTCTCTTGCACGTGACTCGCCCTTGTATTTTCCCCAGTTAACAGTTTTCTAAATTCTCCTTACCTGCCCGCTTAACAGTGTTTGAACATTTTAAGCAGAATTTACACTCTCATCACACCTGACAGTAGAACTGTTAAGGTTGGACGTGGTTTTGGATGCAGCATTTGGACTGAGTAACGTTGCTCGCCGGCATTTAAGTAAACTGTTTGCCGGAGTCATTACTAAGGTCTGGCGCGTGAATAAGAGTGACTAGCATCTAATTTCTCCTTACAATATCACCCCTGAATCAGGCAGTAAGGTCATGAGAATAAAGGAAATGATCACTTACTAAAGAAGCTCTTGATTGTTCAACAAATTCTCCTTGTCAGCACCTTAGGAAATCTATAGAGAACAGTATGGAGAGTATGCCTACTCATGCTTAACAAATGGTAAACACCACAGCGTACACTATTGAGTTATGGATGCACGCGGGAGGTTGCTAAGCACGAAAGAAGCGTAAGAGTCGCTCGAGGCGATAGCCGAGAGCGACTCTAGCTTCTTGAGTGCTTAGCAAACCTCCCGCGTGCATCCATAACTCAATAGTGTACGCTGTGGTGTTTACCATTTGTTTTATAACATAACATTGATACATTGTTGCTAAAGAGTTCCCTTTTATCTAACAAATCTTACGCGACCAGGAAAAAACAAGCGCGCGCGGAAAAATAGTCTTTGCATTTGCTCACGTCAGCAGCGTACACCCATGGGCAAATGGGGGACGCTAAATTGACCAATCAGAGCGCGCGCTTTACTTTGGTTATGTTATAATAGGATGTAAAGGGGTTAAAACATTGACTTCATTTTTTAGGACCGTCTGTTGGAGTCCTTTGCATTGATGACGGTAACCGTGAGGATCTGGGCCTTTCCCGTCTCCGTCCCTTGGAAGAAAAATTCCTGAAATTGCCCTGTCAAGCTTTGTGTTGTGCTCTGTCGGGAGTCAGGCCAGTGGGTCTACAGCAACAGAAGACAGGTAATTTCATTTAGTGATTACTGCGCAATTATTCGTGGCTTAAAAATCGATTTTCTGGCGATTTTTTCTCAAGTCACTGGAATGTGTAGATGCATCAGATGCAAACCCACTGACACGTTTGTCAATATCAAATCAAGCGCCGTGATTGATTTTTTTTCATATTCTCAAGCATCCGCTTTTCCTTAGTTTTTCTTATTTTTCTTCTTATTTTTCTTCTAATTTTTTTTTCTCATTTTTTCCCATTTTTTCCCATTTTCTTTTCACTTTTAATCTCAATTATAGGGTCAGAGACCTCTATATGGAGTGTAGACTCGATTGCCTGGTTACAAAACAAAGTGTCCGGCACAAAGCTTCTCGCATATCCTACAAGAGTCGAGTCCAGCAAGCTTGTCATTGTCGATCTCTACGTGTTCCCTCCCAAGTACCCAAAGCTGAAAACCCCAGTATCGTCTCTAGCAGGGAAAGGTCTGCCGGGACTACAGTTCAGTATTGCAGAGATGATGATAACTTCCGGTGTGGCGCAACGAATCATGCCGCAAGTGGAAGATGGTGGCGCGTGCAGTACCGGGTCGAGTCCTTTGTCGGAAGGGAGCAACGGGTATTTGACTCGGAGCTGTAGTAGTGTGAGTATTGGGAGTAGCGTGCAGGAAGGAAATGGACTCGTCGAGAAATGTGCGGATACTGTAAATTTTAAAGAGGAAAGTGCGTTTACGGACAATTCTTGTTCATCGAAAGAAACTGTTATTCACGAGTCAGCTCTAACGAACGAAGAGCATGCAAAGGTGAATGAAGAGTCTTCTTTGGATGAAGCAGAGAATACAGATTCCAATTCTGGACAGAAGGTGACGGATCAACAAATCGACAGCGCACCTGGATTAAGCTGGAAAGATAGAAATTTAGAACATTCCCAGGACCAAAAAGACATAAAACCTATTGGTAAGTGAAAGAGGGGTGTTACCCAACATAGGCGAACTGCCCTAGAACTTCACCTTTAAATAGATGGTTAAAATACCCTTCCGTTGTTTTCTTGTCATATATTGAAAAATTCTGAGTTCTGATTAGCTAAGAACGTAAGCTTCGAGCTGATGGGAAGCACCACATTTTAGCGCTCTTTTTTTGGGGGGGGGCATAAAAACCTTTTCATCGCTTGGTATTAACTCATAGACATGGATTCCTTTCTTTGGGCGGATTTTTCGTTAACGAATACTTGTTTACAATCCACAGAATACAAGACGTTTCTATTAACTAAGGTTTTCATTCCCTAATACTAGTTTGTCGACAGAAAATCTCGGAATAAAAGTGGTCTTTTCATTTAACTTTAGATATTGATATTTTCTCTACGTTTTTTTTTCCATCGTAGGTGTATCGATGTTCCCCGGGTCCCTTCCCATGTCAGGCCCTGAAGAGTCCTTCGTCACCGAGCTCCCACCCATGCAGGGCCCAGTTTGCCTACAAATGCTGATGTCTCATGTTGTGAGTCCCAGCGAGTTTTATGTTCATCTTGTAACGCCAGATGCTGGAATTCTTGATGTTATGATGGACGAATTGAACAAGTTTTACGACAGTACGTTAATTTACTCTCTTTTGTTTCCTATAATCCCTCGTTTTTTTTATCTGTTATTTTCTGAAATCTCCCTTGCGATTTTTTTCCCTTTTTATGGTCCATAGGTGATCCTTTTCCCCAAAGTTGTGCGTCAAGTAATGGTTTCCAGCCCCAAATAGGAGACTACTGCTGTGCCCGTTTCACAGAGGACGGGAGATGGTACCGTGGTCTGGTGACCGGTGTCCGCTGGACTGTCAATAGTCAAAGTCCAATCAGCAGTGTTCTCGATGTCCAAGTATTTCATGTGGATTTTGGAAGTTCCGAGTTTATTTCTGTTACTGATATCAAGCCTCTCGAAGCCAAATTCCTATCGCTACCTGGGCAGGTGGTGAAGTGCCGACTGGCGAACCTAAGACCTTTGATAATAGAAGGTTAGTCTGTTTTTTATACAGGACTCCAAGCTCAGCTCTTTTCTAAAATGCCATTTGCGACCCATGATCATGAATTGTTCGTCGGAAAAGAATTTTACTCGCCAAAAAGATATCGTTTTTGAGGTCCATACAACGTCGTTAGGCTTAGTACTCAGAGAATCAGAGGCAACGGAGCCTTCTAGTGTTGAATGAAGATGTTTATCTCATTTTTACTGTCGACCATAAACAGTAAATGATGAAAAGGTCACAGCTTCCTTTACAGCTGAACACTGGTCATTGAATTGACCACCCGAACCCTCCCCCCACCGGGCGATAATTGACGGCTAATCCCATAGAACGCTAAGTCGTTACGTTTACTTCTAGAGACCTCGCCAGCCCCAGAAGAAGTCCCTGCCATGGAAGAAAAAACCGAGACAGTCAGCATCCCAACAGAAGAAACCCCCCCGAAAGAAGAGAAACCAGAAGCGGTGGTTGAACGGCCCACCAAATCTGATTCTTCTCCTTCGCGGAAATCTCGCACCAAAAGGGACAGAAGGAAACGAAAACGAACCCCGAAGATATCGTTAAAGGATGAAAGTATTGTTATACGCGCGGCTGGTGATGAATCTTACGAGAGCAGTGAAATGAGTGAGATTGAATTCTTGAAAAGCAGAGACCAGGAAAAAGAGAAAAAGAAAGTGAAAGATAACAATGATTCCAAAGTGGATAAAGCTGCGTTTCCGGTGAGTGCAAGAACCACAAGACCCAGGAGGCCTGGACCCTGCGCTATCGAATCTCCTCCCTACTAATCTGATACACCATCTCTCGAATACAGGAGTTTGCCACCGCAAAGGCGATACTGGCCTGGGTTCCAATTCTCTTTAGAGATTCTTGTTCTCAGGTTCCACGTCCGTTACGTATCTGGGAAATCTTTCGCATCGATGTAATTACCTGATTAACTGCGAACCCACCCTCCCCCCCCCACCCAACCCAACATTAACCCACCCTTCCCCCACCCAACTCAACATTAACCCACCCTCCCTTCTCCCAACCCAACGTTAACCCACCCTCCCCCTCCTAACCTAACATTAACCCACCCTTCCCCCACCCAACCCAACGTTAATCCACCCTTCCCCCTTCCCAACCCAACGTTAACCCACCCTCCCCCTTCCCAACCTAGCATTAACCCACCCTTCCCCCACCCAACCCAACTTTAACCCACCCTCCACTCCTTCCAACCCAACGTTAACCCTGACTTGTTCTCAGTGGACTGTTGTGTTTAGGGGAGGGGTAGGTGTGCAGTTTCTCAAATATTTACATTGATCTAATCTTTATCCATTTCTCTCTCTTTTTTTCAGGAAAAATACTTGCTTCCCAGTCCAAGTACAAACCCAGAAAAACTTTTCCCTCTGCCCAATGAATCCCCTCGCGTTAAAGCTGCGGAAAAATGGCCCGAAGGCTCGTCAGAATTGTTAACCGGTCTGACGGACGACAACAGGAAGTTAGTTGGTTACATGGTGCCGTGGGATCCGTGGGTCTATCAACAGCTGTTCATCCATGCTATTGGAGGAACGAAGGTTATATCATCATGTTTCTTTTTTTTTTTTTCTTCTTTTTTTTTTTTGCTGATGTAACTTCTGTCAAATCAGCACTTCAAGCTGCGACCGTTTTGGGCGCCATGGCGGATAGGAAAATTGAAGCGAAAATTTAAAAAATTTACAGTCGCCGATTTGGCGACCTTTGTTCGGCAATTTGGTTTTTCTAGGTCGTTAAATAGCGACTTAGAGGCCCAAATGTTCTAACTTGATCGATTTTTAGCAATGCTTCTTCAGTCGAGCCCAGTACCTTAGCCATTACTGATAAAGTGCGGATGTGGATCGCGACGTTTCGTTTGACATTTGGTGAGTCAACTTCCTCGCCTGAAGAAGTCTAGCAGTATGCGGTCGAAACGTCGCGATCCACCACTTAAACGATTACACCGAAGAACAAGCGATTATGCATCATTACCAGTATGATCGCATTAATGGAAAACCACAAACGTTTTTAAAGATATTTATATTTATTTCACAGGTTGATATATCATATAAGAAGCCCATCCTTAATCTTGACTTGTACGACACCACAGATGACGACGATATCTTTATTAATCAAGTACTTGTGGAGACAGGGATAGCAGATTTTTTGCAAAATCCTGCAGAACGGACAGGTGAATCTTTGGGTGAAGGAAATGCTTTTCGTTTCGCATGTACCTTGTTGTATATGTTGAGCATTTGCTGTTCGGTCGTGCAATAACTCGATTGGTCATTCGAACGCTAGACGTTCAGTCGAACGGTCATCGGACGGTCGGCTGATTGTTGGGTTGGCTTGTCGGACGGTTACCTGTTCGTTTGACGGTTTGGACGGTTTTTACAACCTGTCGGGCTGTCTGTAGATCGTTAGCTCGGTCTTTTGGATTGTCGCTCGAGCGTTCAGATGATCGGTTTTCGTGTCGGACGGTCGATCGAACGTTCGGTTGGTCGATCAGTATATCCGACGAGCACTCGTTAACGATGGATTTCAACATGCTGGAAATATTAACCGAACCTTTATTACTTTCCATTAGGAAATGATGTTATGACGGTTCAACTCACTCTCGAAGGTTTAGAGAACGCTACTTCAAGTATGCAACATCAAGGTATCTTACCCGCACTCGTTTGGATAGTTGAAGTTAAGGGCTGTTTAAAACATAATTAACGATTTGACCCCCCCCCCCCCCCAAGAGTGACTACCGTCTGATTTCTTCTTACGATATCACCCCTGAATCAGACATTAAGGTCATGAGAATAAAGAAATGATAGAGGAGTTCTTGATTGTTCAACAAATTCTCCTTGTCAGAACCTTAAGAAATCTACAGAGAACAGTATGGAGAATATGCATATAGATGATAAGGTGCAAAGGGTTAAGTTAACACACGACCGTAAACACGACTGAAGCGGGCTGTTGGCGAAAGAGATTTTGAAGGGGAACTGAACCCTAAAAATGAACCATTCTTAAATTGCAGCTTATAGTTCAAATAGCAATGTTCGAGGGTTTTTTTCAGTCTTTGGGTCCAACTTCGCCTCGGAAAAATAGTTTTAAGTGGTATTTTGGCCTCGTAGTACGGCGGCTCAGAAAAGCGATGTCAGCGGTCAATTTAGCTCGCTCTTACGTCGCTGGTGGGGAAGAAAGATAATAAACCCGTACTCTTCCTACAGCCGAAATTTCGTTTGGTTATGGAGACATCGAAATTGCGTGACCTGTAATGGGGATTAACTACGAAAATGAAATAGTAGCACTTGTTTTTCTTAAGTTAGTTCCCCACCACTGACGTCATAAACGACCGGTGCTGACCTATTTTGAGCTGACGGTCTTACAGCCCCAAAAGCGGGAAAAAGGCAACTTCAAATCGAATTTTCTCGTAAAAAACAAGAAGTGAACGAAAATGAATATCGACACTTTATCTTACTCCTCTAAAGCTAACTAGAAATGAATGCAAACAATATACTAATTTTAGACTTCAGTTCCCCTTTAATGGTAGTTGCCAGTTGGTTACTTTCTTCGTTCTCATTGTTGCGCTCAAACACGTTTCATCCGATGATCGCCAATACGACTGAAGCTGGGCTGTGTACAAAAGAGATTTTAATGGTAGTTGCCAGCAGGTGACTTTCTTCGTTTTCTTTGTTGCGCTCAAACACGTTTCATCTGATGATGGTTCACGGCCAGGAAAATATTTTTCATCAATAAAGCGTCTTTACAGCTCTTCGTCTTCGTATTTCGCTTTGGGGAGAAATTTTTACCATTCGGTGTTTTGGCGATATATTGCTTCACTTGCATGATGATTGAAACGAAATTTCCAAACGTCTTTGTGCGGCCGCGTAAGAAGATAAATTTGGCACCCTGCCTTCTCGGCTGATACGCCAACGAAAGTACCGTCATAACATGAGGAAAACTACAAAAAAATGTGGGTTTGATACGATAGAAAATTACCCCAATGGAAGGACAAACTAGAATAGTTCAAGAATGGCTAACCCTGTAACTCCCATGATTTTAGTGACCAAGACAGAATTTCTCCTCAAAATTTCAATAGTGTCAAGTAGACAAGTGATAGGAATGAAGAAAAACATCAATTAGTTTAGTTTAGTTTAGTTTAGTTTATTAGCTTCGCCGACCGGCAGGGACACCGCAACAGCTTGCGTCAATTACTGGGGTAAACCCACCCATCCCAACCCAGGGGAGGACATCCATCACACAGTAATCTCGTGCGTGGGAAATTAACGTCTCCTACCCCTAACCCTGCAGGAGACGGAGTCCACGATTTATTCGTCCTTATCCGAGAAGACTAGAATATCTAACCATTTCTTGATGTTCTAGAAAGGTAGCAAATTCTTCTCAATTATTTTAAGACCTTGAGTGTTGGTTCGGCCGGGCCTCGAACCCTCGACCTCTCCCGCACAACAGTCCAGCGCACTATCCATTGAGCTAACTTGGCGGATTATTAGTTGATCCAGTACCAAATTCTTAGAACTGACGCCATAAGAATTGAGTGACAGACAGAGAGGAGAATTGATAATGAGATCTTGGGAGTGAAAGGGTGAAAGATGGGGAAGATCGTCACGGATGAAGAATTTAGAAATATATTTATTGAAAAAACGCTTAAAGCTTCACTTAGCTTCTTCCATGAGTGACCAGGACATAATTTCCCCTTAACGTATCAATACTTTATCAAGCCGACAAGCAAAATATCTACTAGGGGACATACATACCCCGTGTTACTGAACTACAATTTTCACAAGTAAAAATACTCATCTTTCGAGTACTTATCTGGACAGGTTCACCCTCAGATGCAAAGGAGGCAAAGGCTATGACAAGTCCAGGAAGCTCAACCAGTCCGCTGAAAGACTGGGATCCAATGATGGAAGATTTTCTTTCATCTAAAAACAGCTATGCTGTAGACATTGATGACTTGGATATCGTCTTTCAAGGATACCGTAAGTATCCAAGCTTTCCCTCTGGAGCCCATAACTTGAGTGGTTTTATCGGAAGTGTTACAGAAGCTTGTTTGTAAGTCTGCCCTTTGGAATGTTCATTATGGGAAATATAACTCAAGTATGTGCTGCTCAGTAATATTTGTTTGAGTGGTCACACATACCAGGGTTTTATTTATGTACTCGAAAGTTCAAACTACATACACCTTGTGATAGTGTAGTCTGATCGTCCGGGTGAGTGTAGTCTTGAGAAGGACAGTTGTTGGTTCTAGTGACTGACGTTTCGAAAACCTGGACGAAAGTCGTTATCAGAATCAAGTGAATAGTTGTTTTCATTTGAATGCACCAAGTACGATTCGTGTAAACACTGATCAGGTTAGCTGTGATGTTATTGGCTGCAAGACTCCAATGGCGTCAGTCGGTCGTGATTGGTCATTTTCTATCCGTCGGTAAAGTTAGGTCGTTCTGTTCGTTTGTGATGTTACCGTCGTAAAGTCGTTTGTATGGTGTCGGCAGTAGTTGACATCTGTTGAGGGGATAATAATAATAATGTTAATAATAATTTAATATTTATATTGCGCAAATTAACATGTGGATATGATCAAATGCGCATCACAACACTTTTCGGAGGACTTTGGCCAGTCTGCATCGGCAGTTTACAAACAATCGAAGGAAACTTATTTGAAGATGCCCCCTCCCCCCAATTCCCAGTAAACATGCCAGAGCACATCACAGTAATCTCGTGTGTGGTTCTTTAACGTCCCCTGCCTAACCAAATTAGCTAATGAATAGATGTAGAAGACGGGACCTACGGTTTATTCGCCCCTATCCGAGAAGACTAGAACGTCTATCCATTTCTTGATATTATAGAAAGGTAGCGCATTCTCCTCAGTTATTTTAAGACCTTTAGTGTTGGTCCGGCCGTGGCTCGAACCATCGACCTCGACCTCCCGCACAACAGTCCAGCGCTCTAACCAATTGAGCTAACCGGGAGGCGGTGCCAAGCTTTCCAGAGACAGTCGTTGAAAAAAGTTAGGGTTGTAGGTTAGACATTGTGCAGTGTCCGAAGCCGCAGTAAAGGGTGCCACATGAAAGTACTTTTTATTTGAATGGTCACACACAAAGGTTTCATTTACGGACTCAAAAGCTAGAACCACCCTGAGCGGCGGCGTAGTAAACATGAAAGTATGGGTACTAACAATACGGACCCACGCGGACCTCGCTCCCTTTTTTTCCCCTTAAACTTTGGTTTTTATTTCAGAGGATCTGAGCAGAAGAGTGTGCCATTATTACCAGACAAGATCAGGTTGCTGGCGAGGAGACCAGTGCCCCAATCTTCATGTTAAAAAAGGTAATACTTGTAACTGCGTGGTACCTCAATGGACTGAAGCTTGCATGCGCAACATTTGAAGCAAAGCTAGCGAATAGATCGTGTGTTTTTCGCGTCAGTTACTCACTGGATTTCGCGCCAAGTTATTGTTTCTTGGGTCTGTAGACCCCTGAGGGGGGGTGGGTGTGTGCGCACCCCCTCCCCCTCCACCTCTTCCTCTGCAATTGAATATAGGGGGATGCTCGGCTTGAAAGAGGTACTTTTTTCAGACAACGTAGATAATGAGGCTAAGGGTAACCTTGTTAAGATACAGACGTTGCTGCTTTTCAAATGAGAATGACTTTGTTATCCTGCCCACTAGATACTGTTCTTCATCACAACAAGGTCACCTTTAGCCTCACTCCAAATCAAAGGCTTGGCAACTAAGTACACAACTGTAAAATGGCATATGTGAGATACAAAGAATGGCAAAGAAATACATCAGAAGGTATTTGAAAGGGTGTAAAGATTCGTCTGGTGGAGCACTTTTGAAACCGAAAACTTTCCTTCAAAAGTTCCCATTTCGATTTCTGATGGATAGAAGCAATTTGAGGTTTAATTTCATTTCCTCCTTGATTAGTGTTAAATTGAAGCTCATTCGACAGGTTTCAAATTTTGCCTCGCATATAAGATGTTAAAAACTGTGAACCCTTCGATTTAGATAGATCTGATGCTATGTCACTGCTTAAACCTGCAGGTGAAGAGCTTCATGACTACGTGGAGGCATTTTGTGACAATAGGGATTCCTCTGTCACGCTACCTGATATCGGTACCTGGGTTGCAGTTCGTGTCACGGCCATCTTCAATCCAGGACATTTCTGGGTGCAGTTCCCATACGGAACAGAACCAATAGAGAAGCACATCATGGCAGGTATGTTTTTGGTATAGATGAGCATTCTCAGAAACTCTATAGAGGTTCAGTCTTGTATATGTTTTAGAAGAGTGTGTGGTCCTATGGCGCACTAGAATACAGATGAAAAGGTCCAAGCTTTTCCCTTTACTCCCTCCCAAACATCAATTTAATAATGTGGGGGGTGGGGTGGGGAGGAGTTTCTAATTAAGCAATACAGCACATTTTCCCGGGCTCTTTGTGATAAAGCCGCGCGGGATGCTGGTAGAACACGAGAAAAGCTAAAAAAAATCACTCCCCTTTGGCTCGTGGGTTATAACCTTGCCAAGTGTTCTCCCAACATTGCAAGTGGCTCTATCACGTCGTAGAGCCCGGAAGAATGCGTTCTATTGCTTTTATGACATACCGATCAAATGCGGGATCTAAAGCCTGATAAAGCGTTCGCTTGGAAACTGAATTGATTCATCAGACGATGCGTTCTATGGTGTTACGTTGGTAAGGGGTATTTGAATCGAAGGTAATTTGGTGATATCAACCAAGTTGAAATTGTAAATTGGCCTCCGTAATGAGTTAGAAAGCTGACGTTGCGAGCGTTAGTCCTTCGTCTTTCGCTCTGACGAAGGGCTAACGCTCGAAAAGTCAGCTTTTTAACTCTTTACGGTGGCCAATTTACAATTTCAACTTAGTTGATATCACCAAATGACCTTGTTACCCCCACGGACGCAGCACCACAGTTTCTTTAGAAACTTACCCCCCGTATCTCAAGATAACTTCGTTTTATCAACCGAGTTGATTAGGTCAATTAGCCCAACGTAAAGAGTTTCCAAAGATGAATTTTCGAGCGTTTCGTCAGTATGCTTTTTCTCTATAGTCTTCTCTGTACCTTTCTTATGTTGCTGTCGAAGAGAATTCGTTCACTCCTCAAGAGCTTTGTTAAGTCGCCGATGCAATTTTCCCTTTCGTGAACGGCCGTTGTCATTTGAAACGGTCGTTGCCATTTCCGATAACAGTCGTTGCCATTCATTACAAAATGGCAACGACCGTTTACGAAAGGTAAAATTGCGTTGCCGATTATTCCCTTTATTCTCGTGACCTTAATGGTTGATTTAGCAGTGATGTTGTGTGGAGAAATTAGATCAAGGGTTTGGCTCGCGTGAAGGACTGGACACAACTCGAACATAATTCTAGTATCATGTTACATCTTCTCCACGGTTTTTTAACCTAGCTCCTATTTCTCGCTATTAATTGATTTATTGATTGCATTTCAGCGAGGTTGAATCGAGAGTTCGAATTTGACAACGGAGAGCAAGAAGATCTTGATTCTCTGATGAACAAACTCGGGTAATTTTTTTAATTATTTTAGTTTAATTAGTTTGTTGTGTTTCATTGTTACTATCGAAACCATCATTCATCAGTGATCAAAATCCAGGAAATCACACGAAATGCCGAAAGATTATTGAGTAGGAAAATTAGGTCTAGTGTTAAGCGAGTGAGATACAAATAAAGATCAGTTGTGTACACTTGTGACCTTCTTAACAATAATAAAACCACCAGACGCCGCATTTTCGGTTCCAGGACTTCCACTCGGTGGTCGCGTATTTAACATGGAGGCCACATAAACAAAGCTTGAATAACGCACATTTTATCGCTATTTAATATAAGAAACCGACCGTACTTTAAACATACTTAACGTAGATAACATGTTTTATTAGGAAGGGTAAAAAACTTATAAACTGACTGGGTGCGAGTAATTCAAGCTGGGTGCGAATCGACCGAATACGAAACGTCCGTGGGTACGAAACGACTGGAAAGTAATCAGTCCCCTTTCTAACGTTTTCACGTTTTTTTTTCTTGCAGGAAATTCTATTCTCGAAACAATTGTCAAGATCCCAGGCGTATTTTTCCCGCTGAAGGCGAGCTGTGTGTGGCCAAGTACTCCAAAGACGATAAATGGTACAGAGCGCGTATCACAGGTGTGCGGGAGGACGAACTGCAGGTAAAATTAGAATGAAAGAAGGAATTCTTAAAATTGAGAGATGTAAAGAAGCAAGCGAAAGATCTTTATTTAACGCCTGGTTGGGTGGGGGGGGGGTACCTCAACCTCCATTAGACTCTGTAATATTCCTATCCCACCCTAAATTGTAGTTAATTGGTAGTCAATTTTCTATAGTCCCCCCTTTATACTCTGTTGACGACGACCGATCCCCTTCGTTCCCCCTCAAAACCATGTGATCCCCATAAATCCCACGACCCCCTCCCCCAGCGGTAAATAATGACTGATCCTCTCTTGCTTAGAGACAGACAGCACCTGGTTCAACAGTGTTTTGATTCAGACCGTAACCAAATTGTATCTTAATGGGAACCAATTCGAAACTAGGTAATAACTTGGCAATGGGCAGCTAAATCTTCAAAAACAACTCGCTCTATTAGATAGTGACGGCAATACCATTTACATGAAAACACCCAGATTACAAAGCTTAAAAAAAAGATTTACTGAGTTATTACGGGAGGAAAAGGAATTTATCTCAATACAGGTTGTCGTTACACTTTGACGCCGATTGAACCCTAAGAGTGACTAGCATCTAATTTCTCCTGACCCCCTTCCCCCATGTTCCTCAACTCCTTGAACCCTAAGAGTGACTAGCATCTAATTTCTCCTGACCCCCTCCCCCCATGTTCCTCAACTCCTTAAACCCTAAGAGTGACCAGCATCTAATTTCTCCTTACAATATCACCCCTGAATCACACATTAAGGGCAGGAGAATAAAGGAAATGATCACCAGCTAAAGAAGCTCTTGATTGTTCAACAAATTCTCCTTGTCAACACCTCAAGGAAATGTATAGAGAACAGTATGGAGAATTTGCATACTGATGTTAGGGTGGAAAGGGTTAGCGGCTAACAGTTGAGCGAGCTAAACTTTAAGTGGTTAATTAGTTAAACGAACTGGCAGAAAACTACACAAATCATTTTTTGTTGTGTTGTTCGATTTTTAACCGCAAAAGCGAACGAAGAAAATTAAATCTACTCTTCCTAATTTCTCTAATCGCAATATGTCAATTGTGCTTTCGAAAACATTCCTCAGCACCCATCCGGCTCACATGCAATAGCTTTAAGCATTATACAATAGTCTTCCGTAGAGATCTATTTCAAAAACGTTAGAGACGCTAAGCCAACGTGAAACGTGAAATGTGAAACGCGAAAAGTGGAACGTGAAACGAGTACATTCACACGTTGTACCGTAAAGCCTTACCTTCAACGAAAAATCTAGATCAAAGTGTTCGTTCGAACAGCCTGCGGTGTAGTGCATGCCAATAATCACCCCAATGTCTTTTGGTATTGTGAGATATTCAGCTACTCGTTGCGCAGATGAGTAAAGAAGCACCATTATCATAGTCTATAGCTGGCGGTGGCCGTGGGCATTATAAAGTGGATCCTGCGTTCTGCTCAGGTTAATTTCTCCTTCAGGGGGCTGATATGCTGGCTGGGAGCCTGCTGTCGGCTGATAAATTCCGCGGCTGAAATATTGAATATTTGGATACTAGAAATTTCAATGTGAAAGTGGGTGCTGGCGTCATAGCTTGAAGGAAATACTGATAATACGATTTGAAATAAACGGAATTGTTAGCTTCAGCAAGCGATCCACATTTTGAAACTGTGATTGCAAACTTTTCTTTCGCCTCAGCGGGCAAATGTAACTCAATGGTCGAATTAGTTACCTCAACGGGTAGAGATTTTGACTCGACGATCTAAGTCAACGCCTCAGCGGGCGAAGAATATTGTAAATGATTTGCCTGTGGTACCGAAGTCGCTTTCGACGCAAAGTAGGTTAGCTTCACGCATTCCTCTCTTCTCTCGAGACCAGCCGAAGCTGCAGTCGATGGTTTACTCCGAATGAAAGTAATTTTGCCTAACACTTCACTGCTACTGAATGCACCGAGAAAAAAAAAATTATCTCCGTGAAGTAGGACATGATCGATATCTTGGCATCTCCATTCGCGAATCGGTGTTTTAAAGCATTTGAAATTGGCAGGGTATGACCCCCTTGATTAACAGATTGTTCAACCTATGAAACTTTGTGTTTAATTTGTGGTAGACAGTGACACTGGATTACCTTCCTTTCACGGGCATTTTAATTGTTTGCCGGCTTAGAGGCTCTATTCTTTCTAGAGTAAAGGTTTCAAAGAACCGACGCTTAGCCACTTTCCGAGCGCGAGATTCAAAACATTCGTTGACGACCAGATGTTGACAATATCACAATTCTCGGGGTGGGGTAAGGGAAATGTCGCTCAGAACAACGACAATTTTTCCGGGGGTACGGAAGGGAAACTTTGTTACATGAAGCGCGGGCTGTAGAAGTTATTTCTTTCTTCGCGCAAACCGGGGAATTTCAACGTTCAGAAGCACGCTAAAAGAGCTAGGGTTTGTATTTTTTAAATACAAATGGAAAAGCTGAAAATAACTACAGGCAAAACCCAGCAATCGGAAAAGAACCTCAAAAGGGGAAGCCAATTAATAAGCCTCTTTTTCTGGAAATTGTAACAGGGTTCTTGGGGAATTTAGTTACGAAACACTTTCAGTGCATTAGTTCCACTAGAGTATATATAACTTCCAACGCTTTCGTGGTCAGTTGTGTATTGTTTTCTCGTCTCTGTCTCTTAATCGTCAAAAAATAAGTTACCGGCCTAAAACATGTTTTGAGCGCAGCTGAGCGTCTTTGAAATTCGCGCTTAATTGACACCACCTTTTCTTGTTGTCATGCTAATGGAGTAAATGGTTATAGAGACGCGTGCACTTGACAACGACCATTTCGCTATTGTCACTTGACAACGAACATTTCGCTCGTGTCATGATCAGAAGAGATCGTCGAAAAAAAGTTTTCTTGAAAATGTTTTACAAGTTTAAGACAGAGAAGGCGCGGTTTCTTCATGTTCAGCTTCTCTGCAACTAACGCAGCCAAGATCTGCTGTAAGGCTGGAGTTCCTTGGTGGCCTGTCCTAAACACTTGTTTTAGGCGCTCGTTTGTATCCGTTTCATCCACTTAGCTATCGTACTCCTTTCCATGGCCACGCCAGCGGACGAGGTACTCAACGCGACCGTGAGCGTCCGTACGCTTATCGAGCACTTTCGATACTTCATAAAACTTACTCATGTTTCTTAGCTCTTTACTCGATCAGAGATTGTCAAAAGTTTGATTATGACTTGTCATGGAGATAAGACATTGAATCAATCGCTCCAAGTTTTTTTCCAATATTTTTACTCTTAACATCGCTGAGCTTTGAGATGAGTTTCTCTCAGCCCTTAGGATACGTTCAAATAAGCTGTAGTTTTAGATTACGCCGTATCTCCGGCTGTTGTGTGCAAGATTACAAGCCTTCTTTCATGGAAATGCCGAATCGTGCGAGCGGCCATATTGGAACCTGCCTTCAAAGAAAGAGCTTCAAATCGCTCTTAACATCGCTGAGCTTTGAGATGGGTTTCTCTCAGCCCTAAGGATATGTTCAGATAAGCTCTGGTTTTGAATTATGGCGTATTTCCAGCTATTGTGTGCGAGATTACAAGCCTTCCATTAGGGAAGTGCCGAATCGTGCGAGCGGCCATATTGGAAACTGCCTTCAAAGAAAGTTCTTCAAATCACAGCTCGCATATTCTGCTAACTGTACACCTTCTTTTAATCCCTGCGCTCTCGTGGTATCTCGAAGTGGTTACGTCGATTTTTTGCTAGGCCCGGCCAAGGTAATAAACTCCTCAAAAATAGGAATACCAAAGAAACTAAAGCCGGTCCAACATGAAGATCGCTCATCTCAATGTTAGATCCTTAAAATCGAGGGAATATTTTCAACTTGTTGAAGATACCATTATTCAAAATGGACTTTACATCTTTACCATTTCCGAAACATGGCTTGCTACTTCGGTCACCGATCAAAGTATTGAGATCCCTGGCTATCAAGTCTTCAGGCAAGATCGTGGGCCTCTTAAATCAGGTGGTGGGTTGTGTACCTATGTTAAAGCCAGCCCAAAAGCATCAGTATTGAATGAATTATCCTCTGTTTCTACTGATGGGTTTCAACAACTTTGGCTAAAAGTACAATGTAGAGCTTATAAATCGCTTTTGGTTTGTAACGTTTACCGACCGCCAAATTTATGAGCTAAAACCAGCTTCGACTACGTAGCCGAAAGTTTTGTGGATTCTCTGCTAGTGAACCTTGCTATCGTCAGACTTGGTGACCTCAACTGCAATCTCCTGCACACCTGCCCTGATACAAACCAACTCCTAGATTTTATTGCTACCTTTAATCTGACACAGCTGGTCAAGAAACCAACAAGAATTACAGATGCATCTTCGTCTCATATTGATGAGATTATGATTACAGACAATTCCACTGTCAGTGGATTTTTACCCTGCCGCAACAACACCACCACCAGCAACATGGAAACATGATGAGTGCCCTGATGATTTTCAGTTTCATGCTGTCTCAGAACAAGAGGTTGGAAAGGTTATCAAGGGCTTATCTTCGAATAAAGCACCCAGCCATGATAAAATCACTGTCCGTGTCCTTAAGGACAGTTTGCCGGCCATATTATCATATTATATTATATTATTATATTATATTATCAGTTATTACAAGCATTATGAATAATGAATAATTCATTTAGTACCTCAACATTTCCTAAAGCATGGAAAATGGCCGAGGTCGTTCCTGTGTTAAAGTCAGGTTGTTTTAAAGATCCTTGTAACAACCGGCCTATCTCATTATTGCCTATGAATAATGAATAATTCATTTAGTACCTCTACATTTCCTAAAGCATGGAAAATGGCCGAGGTCGTTCCTGTGTTAAAGTCAGGTTGTTTTAAAGATCCTTGTAACAACCGGCCTATCTCATTATTGCCTATGAATAATGAATAATTCATTTAGTACCTCTACATTTCCTAAAGCATGGAAAATGGCCGAGGTCGTTCCTGTGTTAAAGTCAGGTTGTTTTAAAGATCCTTGTAACAACCGGCCTATCTCATTATTGCCTATGAATAATGAATAATTCATTTAGTACCTCTACATTTCCTAAAGCATGGAAAATGGCCGAGGTCGTTCCTGTGTTAAAGTCAGGTTGTTTTAAAGATCCTTGTAACAACCGGCCTATCTCATTATTGCCTATGAATAATGAATAATTCATTTAGTACCTCTACATTTCCTAAAGCATGGAAAATGGCCGAGGTCGTTCCTGTGTTAAAGTCAGGTTGTTTTAAAGATCCTTGTAACAACCGGCCTATCTCATTATTGCCTACACTATCCAAGGTGTCTGAGAAGCTAGCTCATCGTCAGTTCGTGGACTATATAACCACCACCGTCGTTAGCTCCGACGAAGGGCTAACGCTCGAAACGTCAGCTTTTGTAATCGTTACGGTGGCCAATTTACCATTTCAACTTTGTTGATATATCCAAATTATTATATAACCACCAGTAAGAAGCTATCTGAGCACCAGAGCGGTAATCGTCAATTTCATTCTACAGAAACTGCTCTCCTACATGAAACGGATGATTTTCTTATGTCCATCGCGGATAAGAGCGAAGTCTCTGCTCTTGTTTCTTGGATATGCCTAAGGCATTTGACAGTATCCGACACGATATTTTGTTTCAGAAACTACAACAAATAGGTATCACTTTATCTAGCCTGGGGTGGTTACACAGTTACCTGTCTGGTCCTAACCAAAGAGTACGGATTATGGACGCTGTTTCAGCCTCTCTCCCTCTAAAATATGGAGTTCCACAAGGTTCTATATTGTGACCTGTGCTATTTACCATCTACGTAAATGATCTCCTGGCTGTTCCAGCCCATTGTAAGTCTACATGTTACGTTGACGACAGCAAACTATACGTTTCTTTTCGCTCAGCAGACATAAGCTGCGCATTCCGCCTTTTGAGAAATCTGTAGATGGTGCTGCCAAAATTCTCTACCAGTTAATCCGGAGAAAACCAGAGTCTTACTTGTGGGAGTGCCGCAGTTACCGCGTAAATTGCCTCCAGTGACTATCTCCCTTTCAGGAAAGGATACAACACCAGTTCTTGTGGCAAAAGGACCTTGGTGTCTTCATCGATCAGTCCTTAACTTACAACGATCATGTTGCAAAAACTACCTCTGTCTATTTAAATTAATACAGATTAGAAGGATAAAACACCTTTTGGACAGAAAGTCTCCTATATTGTTGGTGAACGCTTTCGTTTTTAGCAAACTATTCTATTGCTCAACTATATGGGTTAACACTTCTCAGGGCAACGTAAAGAAACTCCAACTAGTACAGAATTTTGCTGCGCGTATCGTGTTAGGTCTTAGGAAATATGACCGCATCTCAGAAGGCAAAAGATCCCTTAACTGGCTTACTGTTAAGGATAGACTCTTTCTTAACGATGCTGTAATGGTATTTAAACGTCTTTACAATAGCGGATCCAGGGGGAGGATCCGGGGGGTCCGGACCCCCCCCCCTATCAAACCTGACGCCTACAACTTTGAGACAGGATCGTATATCACTTTTAACTGGCTGATTTTTTTTAATGAATCCAAATAAACGGTAAGCGGCCAAGGAATTATAACGTGCAACCGCGACTGGTGGGAGGGGGTGTGGGGGAGAAGTAATTTGCCTCAAAGAATCCAACAATCCTTTCTGAACCAAAGTTTTGACCCCCCCCCCCCCCAATCAAAAATTCCTGGATCCGCCCCTGCTTAATGATTTAGTTCCAAAATATCTGACCAATATATTTGTACCTCGTTATCATATTCACACTAGGACTACGCGATCACGCAATCTTTTACACATCCCTCGTTGTCGTCCGTCATATGGACAACTTTCATTCGCATATCGTGGATGCAAATTTTGGAACTGTATTTATAACATAACCAAAGTAAAGCGCGCGCTCTGATTGGTCAATTTAGCGTCTCCCCATTTGCCTATGGGTGTACGCTGCTGACGTGAGCAAATGCAAAGACTATTTTTCCGCGCACGCTTGTTTTTTTCTGGTCACGTAAGATTTGTTAAATAAAATGGAACTCTTTAGCTACAATTTATCAATGTTATGTTATAAAACAAATGGTAAACACCACAGCGTACACTATTGAGTTATGGATGCACTTGGGAGGTTTGCTAAACACTCAAGAAGCTGGAGTCGCTCTCGGCTATCGCCTCGCGCGACTCTTACACTTCTTTCGTGCTTAGCAACCTCCCGCGTGCATCCATAACTCAATAGTGTACGCTGTGGTGTTTACCATTTGTTAATTCTAACGACTTGAAAGCTGCGGACAGTGTAAATAGCTTCAAGCGTCGTTTAGCGCAGAAGCTATTGAGGGGAGAGCATTTAAATTTATATTGAGTGAACTTAATTTTTAAAGTAATTTCTAAGTTCATTGTAACCGAAAAGCCCAAGTTAGGAGCTACAATACACGCTATGCAAAACGAGCATTCTTCTGTAGGGATTGGTAACGAGTTTGCACCAAAACGCGGTCGGTCAGCCTTGCAGAAGTGTGACTATACAGAAGTTTTAGAGAGATGTGAGTTGTTGGTAACTGTTTTCGACTAAAATATGAAAAATTCTACGCTTACAAAGCGGATATTCTGGGTTCCTCACTTGATGGAAGAGACCCAAGTAATTTAAAAGTAGATGAGTTAAAATTCTGGCTCAAATGCAGAGGAGATCCAGCAAAGGGCTTGAAGACGAAGGCGCAACTTGTTAAGCGGTAGGTTCACGATTCTTTCATTCTTAGTGACAGCCAAGTTACGCATTTTAATGCTAAAAAGAATTAAGTACGGCTTGAAATTTCTTTATCAATCCAAAAAGTCATAAAACTGTTTCTGAAGTCGCCATTAAATGCTTGATAAGTATTGAGTTGTAGTCCCCATCTTCGGAGCTTCGCCGTCATGTGGATTGCTCACTAAAATCTCTGTACAGAGAATCGATTATTTATAATAGTGAAATGTTGACTTTTTAAGAGGTAAAAATGGTATATTGATGATTTATTGGAAAACTTTATTCGATATTACAATGTAAATCAAAGTTTTATTTGGGAGTAGCAAGGACCAGTAGCCATAGCAACCCTCTTATTTGCTTTTGTTCGCGATCTTATCAGAATGTTTCTTCTTTCTTTCTATAGGGTAGAAGAGTATGTAAGAACTGGAAAAGATCAAAACATTATCAAACAAAGTCTGAAGTGATTCTTGTCGTTCTGAGTCGAGCTCAGCCATTAGTAACTTGTTTGCTTTGGCTAATCGTTCTGACTTCAGTCGATGATCCTGAAGTTGAGATTTCTAGTGCATTCATTTTTTCTTTAAGTTTAGCATTCCCTGCTTGTGCTTCTATAAGTTTTTCTTCTATTGTCGATTTGCATACAATATCTACAGGTTCAGCGATTGAATCGGCGTTTGTAGGTTCATCTTGGACAGATGTTGTTACTGTTTGGCGTTTCGTAGGCGATTTTCTATTCTTTGGCGATGCCATGTGCCACGAGAATTTCGATGGGACGCTACTAGGCTTCATTGTTATAATACCATTCAATGACTTTTTCATGTCAGTTTTCTTGAAATGACGGGAGCACACTTTAGTCCGACGAGTTCAAAATATTTTCCGGGATCTCTTCGAATCGCATGGATCCATTTCTTTCGCAAAACTGCATTCTTCGGGAAGTTAAAGAATGAAACTTTCTCCCCATCTGAATTGCGATGGGCCTTAAAGTACAATGAGGAACACAGCAGTGTGTAGGCATTTACAAAGGCAAAACATCGATAAGGATTTCGAGAAAATCCTTGCTAAAAAAGCGTACAACGAAATGGCGATGGCTGACCGACCTCGTTTTGGTGCAAACTCGTTACCAATCCCTACAAAAGAATGCTCGTCTTGCATAACGTATATGTATGTACTTGTGTTTACTAGGCTCTTATATGCAAGTATCATTGAGCGCGCGCGAGGTAGGATGTCGTCACGAAAAAAAATAACGGTTTGCGCAAGCAATTCCAAACCACTCGCACTATTTTTTTTTTTTTTTTTTTTTTTTTTTTTTCACTCACCTAATCGACCATTTTCATAAATGGCTGCCGGATTAATATTCTTTTGTTTAAGTTTAAATTAGCCTTTCTGGCCTCGTTCTCCAGTACAAAATTCAAAAGAATACATTATCTCAAGCGAGGCCAGAAAGGCTAATTTAAATTTAAACAAAAGAATATTAATCCGGCAGCCATTTATGAAAGTGGTCAATGCGACGATGAAGATTTTTGTTTGAGAATTTTTGGCCAACCGGAGAATAAAATCACTGAAACAGAAAAAGGCATATTAAACTGAGATAAGGCGTAGCAGCCGCCCGTTCTCATCGCTTCCATCTACTCGGCGCCGCTTCCGCTAAAACATGAGCTAAACCATAAACTTACAAGGATATAATACAACAAGCTGTATTCTAAGTATTAAATATTTTGACAAAAGTTTATTCAGAACAGTTGACGTACTCTTGAAATTTACTGACCCACCCCCTGTTGGTTTGTCTTTATTTTCCAAAGTAGGCTACCGTTGGGAAAAAATGTCATCAGTGACAATTTGCCGACTGAATCCGATTTTACTCGAGTATAATTTCGCGAAACCCAACGGAGAAATCCCTAAGGCAAAAAGGCAACAAAAGGTTCATCGTGTTAAAGTTTAATGAACCTAGTACACTATTTTGTTTGGCCTCTTAATTCCTTTATCAGTTTTACGGACACATCTGTTAGAAACATGCCGTGTCTACTTATTGCTTTGATCCTCTTTTCAATTACGTACAAATCATCCTCAGCAACTAAACCTTCCCTTTCTGCGAAGTGGGATTTCCTGCAACTTGAGGAGGCGGATATTGAGGGCTTGATAACCGATGTCCGCTACAAGGGCATTCTCGACAAATATCGACTCAAAAATGAACACAGAGATTACCCCAACGAAGAGTACAGCAGCTTTTCAAGAACGGCATCAGGGAAGATAGAAGAGAATTTGTCGAAACAGAGTATCCGTACCAATTTTGCAAGGGCAACAGAAATTCCTGTGCGCTTACACGTTAACGCAGAAAGCGAGAAAGCACATAACCTCCACATCATAACCAAAGGCCCCGAAAGAGGTGCCGTTTGCCTGGATGGAAGCCCTCCTGGATTTTATTTTCGCAGAGGAAGTGGTTCGGAAAAATCGAAGTGGATTATATATTTTCAGGGGGGCGGATGGTGCTACCGTGTCGAGAGTTGTTTTAAAAGGAGTAAGACAGCGCTTGGCTCGTCCAAATTATTCCGGAAAACTATTCTCCTGGAGGGACTCCTTTCCAACCACGCTAAATTCAACCCCAATTTTTACAACTGGAACTCGATCTTTGTGGCATACTGCGATGGTGGGTCTTTCACTGGAAATCGCGATAAGCCATTAAAATTTGAAAAGAAACTGCTCTGTTTCCGAGGTCACCGAATACTTGATGCTCTCTTAGACGAGTTGCTCCGTAGAGGTCTCGACAGTGCTTCCGACATAATAGTCGGTGGAAGATCGGCTGGAGCCCTTACTGCCATCACACACGCCGACTATATCGGGTCGCGTTTACGACGCGCGACAAACGCATCTTTTGGGGTGCTACCTGATGCGGGTTTTGTATTGGATGAACGCGCGTTGAATGGCTCTGCAATGGCGCGACTTATGTTTCAGCAGCTGTACTCTTTGCATAATGCTTCTACGAGTTTAAATCGAGCTTGCCTTCGCGCACAAGGGTCACATCAAAAATGGCGCTGTTATTTTCCCCAATACTCTATTCCTTTCCTCACTTCCGAGATGTTTTTAGGGAACCCCTTGTACGATATATGGCAACTATTTTATTATTCTGAAATGCGTTGCGTCTTTGATGTAAAGAGTTGCAACTCGACCGAAATGCAATTTATTATGGAGTTTCGAAATAAGACACTTAATGCTTTGAAAAACGTTTTGGCCTCCAAAACGACCTCACTCTTCGCAAATGCTTGTCTTTCTCACACACAGTGCGTCATGAACGATTACTGGACGCATATTGCGATAGATAACATCTCACTAGAGCAGGCATTTTTCAACTGGTTTCGTGAACGGGATCCAAAGAAAGTTTTGATCGACCGCTCCCCCTATTGGGGTAACCCTACTTGTCCTAAGAATTATCATTGGTAAAAAATATATGTGGCATTAATAGTGTTTGTTAGTAGGGACCTTAAAGGGGAACTGAAGTATAAAATTAAATCATTTTTAAATTGCAGGTTATAGTTCAAATATCAATGTTTGAACGTTTTTTCAGTCTTTGGGCTCAACTTCGCCTCGAAAAAATAGTTTTAATGTTACTTCCCACCTACACGGGTGTCATTCGGGAAAAAATTCGTACGCACGCTAGTTTAGAGAAAACCCTAACAGACTATACATCAGAAGTAAGCTTAATAAATGCAGTTTACGATAAAAATATTATTTAGACGTTATTTTCATGTAGAGAGTGTCAGGAGCCAGTAAGGCGTGAAACGACCGAGGGTCCTTCTATTGAATTTATCAGGTATCGGATACCGCAGCACGAGCAAAATGGCTCCACAGTCTTATTCACGAGGCATATATCAACAAAAGTGGGTGAGGCTTTTCTGATATTCTGATTGGTTCTTTAGATATCCGCATCTAAAGTTGGAGCAACGTAAACTATGCGAAACGTGTTTTGGCCTCGTAGTACGGCGGCTCAGAAAAGCGATGTCAGCGGTTGTTTTAGTTCGCTCCTACGTCACCGGTGAAGAAGAAAGATAATAGCCCCGTAGTCTTCCTACAGAACTTTGGTATGGTTATAGAGTTATCGAAGTTGCGTGGCTTGTAATGGGGATTAACTACGAAAATGAAGTAGTAGTTGTTTCCTACCAAAAAAAATAAGAACCAGAAATAACTACCTATTTCATGTCGTAATGGATGTGGAAATAGTTTTCATTGTTTGAACTTCTTATTAAATTATAAAGCTCTTACCGGTAACTAATTGTTTTACTGCAAGTACCGTCTCGCAGCACCAAACGTAGCGACGACAAATTTTAAGCGAAATTTTGTTTGCAGTTACTAAAATACATCGAAATTAAAATCTGTTACTTAAAGTTATCATATTTTTTTCGCATATATACGTTGAATTTGAAATTTTCACTGAAAAGAAAAGGAAAATTTCTTCGAGAATTGGAAACACAAAATGGTGTATTTACGAGAGGGTTGGCGAATGTTTTTGTTGTCGATAACTTATTAGGATTGAGAAGGCATTTCAATCTCACAATTAATCATTGTTTTAAATCCAGGATTTTTTTACCTCAATTTAAATCAAACTCTGCGAGCTTAAAGCCTGAATATTGGCCACTCGCATCAGGAAATTTGTTGCGTATGGCTTTCACAACGCACGCTGGACTCGTTCTCCTATTCCTCAGCCCCAGGACACCGTGGACCCATGCCAGGCGCCGCGTTCAATAAAATAAAGGAAAACACACATGAATAAAAGGAAAGAAACGAAAGTATCGACGGTAATACGAAGGTATAAGAAGTTACTGCAAAGCGTTGGTAAATAAAATAGGCATGAAGGACTTTTGTAAAAGAAAAAAAATTGAAAATAACGCGTTCTCAATGGGGTCCGGGATAGGATAACAGCGTGCGTTGTGAATACCGATAAGTGCCGTACACAGCACATCAGTATCGAGGCAAACAATCCTGAATTTGGAGTGCTCAGTCATACAAGGAACTCCTGTTGGGAGAGGAAATACAAAATGTGGTAAGCCACGGGTGTAAAAGTCTGACTCTCAAACTTGTTACACTGAACTAATGAAAATGAAGTAAACAAGAGAAGCTACACCGAGTAACACAGTGAATACAGTAATGACTTACCGAGTTGTTTCACTGAAATCATGAAAATAAAGTACTTACGGTAAACACTACTTGCGCTTCAATACGAAAAAATAAATATTCAATCGGACACATACCTGATTCATCAAACTTCCGATTCAACTCCTCAAGTTCTTGACAACAAAAGCATTCGTGGACCGTGCGCATAGCTATGCAATGACCACCGCCAAAACTGACACCATTCTGCGTTTCCAATCCTCGAAGAAGAATCGATCTGAGGTTCTGCCTCCATTTCGTCTGAGCCTACTGGTTCTTCACCAGGATCGTACGTCGGCTTTAACTAAAAAGGCTGCACACCTCTCATATTTGCGAAATGGAGGGCGAAATGCTCTTAGCTTTGTACCTTGATAGGGGGCCTTCTCAAGTTGGTTCCAGACCACTGATGTAATAAATGACCGCTGCTAATCATTTTGAGCCGGCGGTCTTACAGCCGCAAAAGCGGGAAAAAGAAAACTTCAAATCGAGTTTCCTCGTAAAAAACATGAAGAGAACGAAAATGAATATCGACACTTTATCTTACTTCTCTAAAGTTAACTCGAAATGAATGCAAAAAAAAAATATATCAATTTTAGGCTTCAGTTCCCCAAGCAGATCAGAACGGCGAATTTAACTAGTGCGAGGCGTGACAAAAGATTTTCACTGGAAGTAAAGATTGCGTCGGTTCCAGTCCCCGCTTTCACAGGCAACAAACTGGCATCGAAAAGAATCGTGATTCTGACATCGTGCATTTTGACACAGAAGGTCACCGCCTTTAGCCTAGAATTAAGCGCAGTTGTTAATTATGTTTTGTCAGAGCAAGTATGTAACTCAAAATAAGGAAGTCATTCTTTATCAAAAGTAGATATATATTTTGAACTTGTTTCGTGTTTCTTTTGTTGAAAAGCATACTTAAAGAAAAAGTATCATGATTTGCAAAAACGAGCATAATTTTGAGCATAATTTGGAAAAAAAGCCGAGCAATGCGAGTAGCCTAATATGCTACTTTTACAGCACAATCTCCAAGGACCTAGTGGTCGACAAGTCTCGAACTTTCCTTTTCTCTTGAACAAAAGCTCATCTTTCAAACCGGCAGTCTAAATCCCACAGGGATCAACGAACGCTTTTCATTCCACTAATTTATTCATGTTTTTCTCGTTGCCATGCTCCCACCAATAACGTAGCTCCATTTTCTGCCTTTAAAAGCACACACAACCCACAATTCCTCTATTCGCTCCGACGAAGGGCTAACGCTCGAAACGTCAGCTTTTGTAATCATTACGGTGGCTGATTTACCATTTCAACTTTGTTGATATATCCATATTATTTCCTTTTCTCTACTTTCGTTTCTTTGCACAGATTTCTATGCACTTTGCATTTTTTCCCTGCATATTTTGCGTCACAATTGGTCTTTCTAACGTTTCTTTTAAAATTGTGCGCGAGAAATTGGCACACGGCTTGCGCATGCCTGACTGCTGTGTTGTGTACGGCAAATAGTAATTTCGCTTATCGCTGAGATGAGCTCAGGTAAATTGGGCAACTTCGCTCCAAACAGTAGCTTACTACTTCAATTGAATTCTGGCCGTGTAATTTTTACCTTGTTTCATAAGGGACCAGTTATTAATTATCGCCCAGGGGAGGGAGGGTTTTGGAGAAGAGCACATCGTTTCCAGGGGGAGTGGAGAGGAGATCAGTCATCGCTAACAGATTGTTAAGGGTGGACTCTAGAAAATTGAGTGAGTCTTTTATCCCATTCGTCACTTATTCCCCCCTCCCTTTTCTCTCCTTTATGAGCCTGGCTACGCAAGCTACGGTTTTTTATAATGTCAATTTTTCTTGTTGTATTCGTAGAATGTAGAAAACAGACATTTAAAGGTAATCAATTTCATCAGAACAAGCTCAGTAGTCACACACTTAAAAATTCTGTGTTGTATTATGATAAGGGAAATTACCTTCTTCGAGTTATCGCTACCCGGCCCACAGGAATAAAAATGCAAAGAAGAGGCGAGGGTATAAAAGCTCCAGACAGGGGCTTGTTAGAGAGTGGGGATCTTAGAGTAAGAGCGAGGGGAGGGAACTGGGTGTCTAACAATAGCGCTCACGTCTGTTGTGTTCGAAGTTTATTAGACGTTGGTACCCCGATATTAAATTATTAACATGATGCAAGTTACAACCTGTTAAATTGTATCCCTTTTTTTAACTTCTCCTTTATTGCTTGTGTCATTGTTCTCCCGACCTTTCTTAAATGGCGTTACCTGTTTTTTTTTAGCTGGTACCCCACCGATTTGCCTTCTGACTTTTTCTGCGTGTGTCACTGAATCGTCTGAAGAAAAGATGCCCATGTTTTACTGTTACTTTTCGTTAGTGCTATACATTCTTGTTCACAAATTATCCTCAGAAATGGTCCCTCTGCCTCCCATGAACTGGGATCTTCAGCAATTTGCGGAGGGCAATTTTGAGGGCATTGTAACCAATTCCTGTAACGATGGCTATGACGACAAAGATGGAATCGACAGAGGTGACATCGACGCACAATTCACGAACTTATCAGGAAATACAGCCAAAGTGGAAAAAAACTTGCCCGAAGAGAAATTTCCTCCAAGTGTTGTCAAGGCAACGAACTTGGATGATACAACAAGTGATAATTTTCATCAGCTTCATTTGATATTGGAAGGTCCCCGAAAGGGCGCCGTTTGCCTCGACGGTTCCCCTCCTGGATTGTACCAGCGTAGGGGAAGCGGCTCGGGAAAATCGAAGTGGATAATATTTTTCCAGGGGGGTGCTTGGTGTCATGATGCTGAAACGTGCTATCAACGAAGTGGCACGGCGCTTGGTTCTTCTCGATGCTTCGGCAAGTTCCTTCCCAAAGTAGAAGGACTGCTTTCCAATGAAGCTAATTACAACCCCGACTTCTATAACTGGACGTCAGTGTTTTTGCCGTACTGTGATGGCGCGTCGTTCTCTGGAAATCGCGCTAAACCATTGAAATTTAAAAACAAACTCCTTTATTTTCGAGGTCACCGAATAATGGATGCTCTACTAGAGGAGTTGCTTCAAAGAGGCATCGGAAATGCTTCGGAAATAATATTGGCTGGTAGATCGGCTGGAGCCCTATCTGCTATCATACACGCCGATTACATCCGATCTCGTTTACGACGCGTGACGCAGGTATCCTTTCGGGTACTTTCAGACGCTGGGTTTTTCTTGGACGAACCGTCGTTGAATGGCTCTATAATAGCTCGATCAGTCTTTCAACAGATGTATTCTTTACATAATTCTTCAACAGGTTTAAATCAAGCTTGTCTCCGTGCGCAAAAGCGTCAGTATAAATGGCGCTGTCTCTTTCCGCAATATTCTCTACCGTTTCTTTCCTCGCCTATCTTTCTTGTGAACTCTTTGAACGATCTTTGGCAATTAGCTATTTTCTCAAACATCCCGTGCGTTGTCAAAGTGGAGACTTGTAACTCAAAAGAGTTGCGTTTCCTTGTGAAGTTTCGCAAGAGAACTTTGTATGCTCTGCGTTCGATTTTTGACTCTAAGAGGACAGCAGTTTTTGCAGATGCGTGCTTAGCTCACACGCAATGCGCCATGAACGATTATTGGACGCAAGTTGAAGTAGGAAATATTACGATCGCGCAAGCTTTTTCCGACTGGTATCGTGGAAGGGAACAAGACAGATTTATGATCGACCGCTCTTCCTATGCATCTAACCCAACCTGCCCTAAGCGTTATCATTGGCGATAGATTTAACAAAGAAAACGGTATTCGTTATCACTTTGGGCTAAATGTTGTTGAGTCTGCAACAAATGACGAATAATTTTAACGAATAAGTTGTCAATAACAGTACAGAGCACGCTAAACCACTGTCGATTTGTTTTTACCACAAATGACGAATAATTTTAACGAATAAGTCGTCAATAACAGTACAGAGTACGCTAAACCACTGTCGATTTGTTTTTACCACAAATGACGAATGATTTAATCGAATAAGTTGTCAATAACAGTACAGAGCACGCTAAACCACTGTCGATTTGTTTTTACCACAATATCGACGTAAAACAAAACAATTCTGTCGGTGCGTGACACTTGAAAAATGAAGACTTTTTTTATGTAACCTGTTGGCCCCAAAGAGTTACTAGAATCTTATTTCTCAGGAAATAAAGAAAATGATTACCAGCTGAAGAAGGTCTTGATATCGTTGAACAAATTCTTCTTGTCCGCACCTTGTGGAATAGAGAGAACAATGTGGTGAATGTGCGTACTGATGCGAAAGTGTAAAGGGCTGATATTCACAAACCGTGGCTTAGCGTACTAAGTCTAACGGGTGCTTTGTTTTAGGTTGCTACTATCACTTTACTAGTGACAAATAACTCTCTTTACTAGTTGGACACCCGCTAAAATTTTATCTTTTGTCGCTGCATGCGATTGTGACAGCTTCTCGGCAGGTTCCCATGTTAAGGCCTCCTCGAGCGTGTCATTGTATTTTTTTTAATAATTTGGTCACTGTTAGCTGAGAAATGGAGTGTTTTGTCTACTGCTTTCTGTTGAGTCTTCTTTCCTTAAACTGCATAGAAATCTCGTATGCCATATCTTCCCATCCATCGGTGAAAGATTATCGGTATTTTGCAGCGGGAAATTCTGATGATTTACCCACGGATTCTTGTAGGAATAAAGAACGAGAAATTGACGGGAAACGTAACGAGATCGCGAGACGAGACGGCAAGAAGAAAGAAGTATTCGCAGCTCTTGAAAAACTTTTTCCGTCCAAAGAAAAGGAACCAGTCGAGAGACCTTATGAACTACATCTACTAACAAACGCCTCTAACAAAGGAGCAGTTTGTCTCGACGGTTCCCCTCCTGGAATTTACTTTAGGAATGGAACCGGGTCAGATAGATCGAAGTGGATAGTGTTTTTTCAGGGGGGTGCTTGGTGCCATGATGCCGAAACGTGCTCTGAGCGAAGTAGCACAGCGCTTGGTTCCTCTAAATGTTATCGCCGTTATTTATCAGACGTACAAGGACTGCTCTCGAGCCAAACGAGGAACAACCCAGATTTTTATAAGTGGACTGGGGTTTATGTTCCTTATTGTGACGGATCATCGTTCACTGGAAATCGTGACAAACCCTTCAGATTCAAAGACAAGCTACTTTATTTCCGAGGTCGACGAATACTCGATGCAGTCTTACGAGAGTTGCACCGATGGGATATCGATAAGGCTACGGAGATCATATTGACTGGTTCGTCAGCCGGTGCAGTATCTGCGATCATACATGCCGATTATATCCGAAGGAGGCTTCGACGCGAGACGAAAGCCTCCTTCCGTGTTCTCGCCGATGCAGGTGTTTTCCTTGACGAGCCGTCACTGAATGGAACTGAAACAATGCGATCTATTTTTCGCCAGACATACAAATTACATAATTCATCCTCGGGATTAAATCAAGATTGTATACGCACGCAGAAGCGTAAACAAAAATGGCGTTGTTTTTTCGCACAGTACTCTCTTCCCTACGTCAGATCTCGTTTATTTGTAGTCAACGCTTTGTACGATTCATGGCAACTAGCCATCGTATCTGGTGTTCCTTGTGTCTTTGATATTAAAAATTGTAATTCTGAAGAATATTCTTATATTATGAATTTTGGAAAAAAGACTAAGCTGGCTTTGCGTTCGATATTCGACTCTAAAAGCAAAGGAGTTTTGGCGGACTCTTGCTTTATTCATAATCAGTGTACTCAGAACCAACCTTGGATGAACATTCAAGTGCGCCACGTTACAATCAACAAGGCGTTCCTTAGCTGGTACCGCGGAAACCTGGAGAACAGATGTCGTGTTGATGGTTATTATCCTTGGAATCCAACCTGTTAGTGTTACGATTAAAATGCAGATGAGACAATTTTGTTTCTTTTTTAGTCTCACAAAGCATGAATAAACTGTCTTTTTCTTTTTAAAAATTCCAATTTTGCCCTTTCTTCGTGTTTTCTTAATATCCCGTGATCCCGTCAACTACGACGAAGAAAGCGAAAGTTAGCACGTTACATTGCATTCAAAAACTGATTAAATCCAAGGCGAGCCTTACGCGCATAGTCATTTCGGTCTCTGCAGCAGCAAGAGACCTGCAGTATATCTGCTTCTCCTGACCAAGGTTTTAGTCTCGCGCTGGTTTCTCACATTGTTTGCTGGTATTGCTTTCCAATGCATACACTGCTCCTGGTTTGAGAGTAGCTCAGTAGGAGGTAAATTTCTTTCCCTCTAACACAGCGAGGGCCCCATCCCGAACCTTTCGATCGGAATTCCAGTTATCTACTGGAATACCGCACCATGTATTTGTTCTTCTTGTCCAAACTGCGTCTCCCTCATGGCTGAAGGTGTGAAAAACAAACTGGTCCCTAGGTTTTTTCTCAGACTGTGGCGTTATTACTTAGCCTTAAAAAGCACTAAACCCTATACTGTGGGATGATAATCCACGAGAATGAGTTATAAAATGTTAAATGCCAGCTTTTACTATAAGTCGCGAGTGAAATTACTGGTGACGAAGAAATTTTCAATTTTTGTTCTGTTATACTCCTCCCTGATTGGTCCACAAAACTCACAAAACTCTCTAAAGCAATCAGATGCAAAGCTAAAAGTAACCGCTTCCTGGTCACCAACGTTTTTCCGCGCTTTAGGTAGTTTACTTGTTCGTTGGCTCCTCGTGACATTTTCTTCTCTTCTGATTGGCCCTTTAGACCGCTTCAATTCTAATTGTACGACACTTGTATGAGGACCTTGTGTTTTTTTATAATGTGTTTCTTTCCTTGTCAGGTGTTTTTTGTGGACTATGGTAACTCTGAGTGGACACGTGCCAGTCACGTGAAGCGCATGCTCCCCCACTTTCTCCATCTTCCATTTCAAGCTCTCGAATGTTTCTTGGGGAATGTGGAGCCAATTGATGACGTGGTCGCAAATGGTAAAAAATGGTCCCCGGATGCTATGTGAGTACTTAAAGTTTCAAAGCTAAAACTGCTCTTCGATGTTCTGTAAGGGAAATCTCACCAATTAGAGGTATATGCATCTTAGGTGGCTGTGTCACGGTATACAGTCGCACCTGTATTTAGTGGTCACCCAAGGGGAAAAGCGGGGTCGACAGTGTACAAAATCTCGCAGTCGAGCCTCCACTAACGGCCATCTCTCCACAACGGAAACTCTTTTGGTCCCAGCGGGCTGTCCATACATTTAATCCTACCTCCCCATAACAACCACTTCTCCACAACTGCACTTCTCCACGACGGCCACCAACAGGCTGTTGTGAAGTAGTTTTTGGGTGACCACAACCACTTAATAGAGGTGGTGGTTACAGTGTTTTAAAGGAACACAGATTTAGGATTTTGACAGCCGACCGCTTAATACAGGGTGACCGCTAAATAAGGTGCCTCCTTATACAGGTGCGGCTGTATTCTTATTTCTTACCTAAATCATGTGCCTCTGATTTGGCATTAATGGCACTACTATTTATTGACATTTTGGTTCACTACTTGTGCTGCACTTTAATTCTAAGAGTAATAAGCACTAATTTCTTCCTTCAGTTTCACTCCTGAATCAGACTTCAAGGTAGCGAGAATACAGAAAATGATCAACGCTGTTCCCAGGGTCTTTCATCTTCCCGCCCTCTCCTCGCTCGCTCCAGGGGGCGGGAAGATGAGAGACCTGGGAACGAGGTTGGAAAATTACCTCTAATAAAAGCAGCTCTTGTTTTTAAACCATTTCTGTCTGCACCATAGGAAATGTATAGAGAACAGTATGGAGAATATGCATACTCATGTTAGGATGTAGAGGGTTACTTCAAATGATACGAGTGAAGTATCTGTGTAGCGTCTCAAAGTCAATTAGATCGACCTTAAAAAGTGTTTCGGTGGAATATTCCCTTCGTTTCATCGATATTATTCATTTTATATGCTCATTGATATTTTCAGATCAACTTTCAAATCGCTTACAGAAGACAAAGTACTGATAGCTCACATCCTTTCTAAGTAAGTGAGTATGTTTATTCACTACCTGCGCAAACCTAATGTGAGAAGAACGAAATACGGTATATCTTGTTGAATCTTACAATAAAATAATCATCTCGGAAAGGAAGGGGGAGGGGGAGGGGGCGAGGGGAAGGGGAGGGAGAGGGGGAAGGGGAGAGAAAGGTGAGGGGGAGGGGTAGGGGGAAAGGGGCAAGGATCAGGACCTCCCGTAGTTATGTCCCTGAATAGGATGTGCGCAGGTATGTGACTCGTCGATCAATTAAGTGATATTCCTCCATCTTTTGTTTGCTTCTTTGTAAAGTTCTTGAGAGAATTTGGTGCCATATCAAGATAGAACCCATTGGCTGACAGTTTGCTCATTTTCGTCATCTGTTAGCGGGAGAGTGTATTGATGGGACAAGGAAAAGATACACTTCAGTTTTACCTGGGAGTGAAGGGGTTGACTTACCGATTTTTTTTTTTTCTGTTTTTTTACTGTCTCACAGGGCGTGGAATCAGACTATTTATGTCGACCTGTTCGACACGGAGGGTGAAGAAATTCACATTAATAAGGTGCTGATCGAAAAGGGGTTTGCAAAAGAAACCGAACACACAGTCAACAATCCCTGGAATATTGAAGCAAGTATTAAATTCAATCCCCATAAGATCATTGGGCTACCAGGATGATATTTCGTTGCGTTTCGTCCAACATGTCGCACAGCTTATGGTGCGTCTTGGTGGAGAGCTGGTAGCTCCAAGAAGCTTCACTGGTAAAGACATGGTTCTAAAATTTAATCGAGTTAGAATTACGTTGCGTGACGTTCAGCAGTCTCACTTGGCCTGACTGATTTTGGAAAAAACATCGTGGCACGCAGCTCATTTCTTGATACTGTAAAAATCATCGTGTCACGCAGGCCATTTCTTGGTACTGTGCGGTGTACTGTGGGGGTAAGCTGTTAGAAAGAAATGCTACACTGGCAAGCAAAAATTTTCGGAACAGATTGTTTGCAATTCCTTTCGCTAAATGTGTGAGAACCTCAAAGATATAAATGGTTTTAATTTTTCCGTCAGGAATGAGGTGTTTCTGTCAATGATTTGAATAAGAAGTCTTAACTTTAACTACCATCAAAAATTGGGACTGTCAGGAGAAATTTAAATCGTCCCTTACAATCGTTTCGTTCAACAGTCGCCCTACGCTTGCGTGACGTGAAAAAGCGTCATGTCACGCAGACGGTTTCTAGGTCAGTGTGTTGCCTGGTACGTTTTGGGGATATCAATGTTCTGTAACACTAGTAGAAACGACATGATTGATGGATAACTTTGTTCTTGGGAAGAAAGAATGAAATCGTCAAATTTGCTGAAGGTTAATGTCAAAGAGATCTTAAAATTAAAACAGCGTTTGAATGGTTTGTTGTCAACTGGTTTAGTGAAGTTTGTTGTCAACTGGTTTAGAAAAGAAAGGAAAAATAACTTGGGGCATAAATCGGTTTTAGTAACATTACTGGAGTGAGAAACCTTATTTTTAGCGAACATTTTCTGGAAAAGATTGAAAAAAAAAACTCTGTTACCCTAATTAGGATTACTTCATTATATTACTACTCAAGCACTTGTGGTCGATTCATGACAACAGTCCATCTCAGAACCATCTTCACCCAGACGATCAGATTACACCATCAAATATTGCTCCACAATCTTACTGTATTTCAAGTCTTTGTATTGTTTTACGCTTTCAAACCGCCGAAAGACTTTTACCCTGCGGCTTGCAAATCTTTAAACTTTCCCTTTTTGTGAGTTCATCCTCGTTTGTCCATTCTTGATAACGAACTGTCCATCGTTTATCGCCTGGATGCTTGGAGGATATCCGACGTGAAAAATTATCTTATCTTGTCACGTGTGTTGTTACGGCTTTACACAGGGCTGGGAATGTTTTTCTCAAATTCATTAATCATGAGGTGGTCATCTAACCAAGACACGCCGATTTCGTCACGTGCCTGTGGTTTGAAATCTCGGTAATCCACTGAAATGACGCGCCATCTATGAGTTTCATATAATATCAAACTCTTGAGTTTGATAAAGCATCAGACTCAAGTGAACTCATTTCTTCAGTTGAATAACAACAAGAGACTTGCAGACAACTTGTGAAAAATTCGTGAATATTTCCGTTTTCTTCTATTCTTGAGGGGCGATTGAGGCGCTATTTCAAAAACTCGTGCATCGGGTTTTATCAGGGATTCCAAACACTTGAAAACATTAAAAGCACTCGGCTTGCGGCCACGTGCTTCTACCAGTTTTCACGTTTGACGCATTCGTTTTCGAAATAGTACATAACATCGCAGTTTAGAAGGAAAATATTTGCTGGCGAGCCTTAGCGAGGCAGCAGCCTATTCTTTACAATAGCGAGAAAAAGCCAAAATTTGTCGGATGTAAAATCGGAGACATGCGCAGTCATATCCAGAGTGCTTGTGATGACATCACGTAAAATGCGAGTAGAAATATCGATCGATTTCGAGCAATAGCTGTGTACAGCCGTCCTGTTCTGCTAGAAATCAAGGACACGTTAAACGAGATGAGTTTTCAATATAGATGTCTTTAATTGCTTGTGGAAGTATCCATCAAGGTCATGAACGGTTTGGTGATAACTCTCGAGGAAGAAGACAAGAGATATTTATATGTTTGGCTGCTCTATTATGAGAGCAATTTTTGCCGATTCGCGAATGGAGGTGCAAAGATATGTATTTATATTCGGCGGAACTAAACTGTAAGTGGCAGTGACAGAATGTAAATATTATCCTATTCACGGTGTGTTAGCACGCGGGCCGCTATGGCGTTAAGTGAGCCTTTTGTTGTAGAGCGTATCATTTAAGGTTTGACATTTGTAATGTATTCATCTCAGCTCTCGAACTTTTCTAGTTTTACGTCAGATTTTTGCTTGCATGTTTTTAAGCTGTTTTACCTCTAACCCCCAGAGGTCGGTGCGACTGCATTTGGATAGGGAATACGTTCCCATTTTTCCCATTGGGATTTTAGAGTTTTCGTATCAGGCGGCGGCACAAAAACGTTTTAGCCCTAGAGGTAATGACTGTGTAACTTTGTCGGACGGCATTAAATACTCGGGCTCCTAGTTCGAGCTGCACAGCCACTCTTGTGTATGAGTCGTGAATTTGAATAGGAAATCGATCCAGTCCTACTTATGGAATTCCCTCAAGCTCTGACGACAGCAGCACCCACTTTCATATTGAAACTGCTGGTTAAATCAAGTAATGCGGTGGTGACTGGTGTTTCCAGTATTAGTCATTTGTTTTTTGACGGCTCCCTCAGGTTACCGTCTCTTGTTGATAGCACTGGAACAGGTTAATATTCTCAGAATTAAGTTTAAATGCTGGAACCCCAGTTATTTAGATTGTCTTTTCGTAGTTTTCAACACGTGCGGTCTTCAGAATCAATGAGAGTAATGGATATTACTTCACTGCGGCGTAGATAGGTAAGTATGTAGTACTGTAAAGGTATTTAGTAAAATTAGCCCCTTCAGGCAGGTGGTTTATCAGCTGATAGTGTCCGCGACGGCTCATATATTGTTCAGAAAATTAATATTGGGCTCAGAGACAGGAAGCTTCTAAGGCAAATGTGAATTTTTTTTCTTTTTCCCCCACTTGTTATCGATGTACAGCGTTTTTTTTAAACATTTAAAACTGGCAGAGTTTAACCACCTTTATTAACGGATTCTTCAAATAAATGTTTAATGCACGAGATTATATCAGGCAGTTTATTTTCTCTTGTTTCGTGTTACCCGTTGTGACAGCGGGTTCGTTGATTTGTCTTGCCTCTTAATTACTTCTATCAGGTTAACTGGTACATATATCAGAAAGATGTGGCTTCTACCTATTTCTTTGATCGTCTTTTCATTTTCTCTTAAGTCATCCTCAGCTAACAAACCTTCTCTTTCTTTGAACTGGGATTTCCGGCGGCGACTCGATGAGGCTGATAATGAGGGGCCGATAACAGATGTCCGCCACCGTGACAAGGGTATCATCAACAAATATCAAAGCGAAAATAAACAGAGAAGTAACCCCAACGCAAACTACATTAACCTTTCAACAACAGCAACAGGTAGGGTAAAGCAAAATTTGTCGCAACAGAATTTCCGTACAAGTGATTCTAGCAGAACAGATGACGCGAAAGACGCGAGGGCACATAAACTACACATAATAACCAATGGCCCCGAAAGTGGTGCCGTTTGCCTTGACGGAAGCCCCCCCGGATTTTATTTTCGCAGAGGAAGTGGCTCGGGAAAATCAAAGTGGATTGTTTACTTTCAGGGGGGCGAATGGTGCTACCGTATCGAGGGATGTTATGAAAGAAGTGATACGGCGCTTGGCTCGTCCAAATTATTCTGCAAAACTATTCTCCTGGAGGGACTCCTTTCTAACCAAGCTAAATTCAACCCCAATTTTTACAACTGGAACTCGATCTTTGTGGCATACTGCGATGGTGGGTCTTTCACTGGAAATCGCGATAAGCCATTGAAATATAAAGACAAACTTCTCTATTTCCGAGGTCACCGAATACTTGATGCTCTCTTGGACGAGTTGCTCCGAAGAGGTCTCGACATTGCTTCCGATGTAATCGTCGGTGGGAGATCGGCTGGAGCCCTTGCAGCCATTATACACGCCGACTACATCGGGTCGCGTTTACGACGCACGACAAACGCGTCTTTTCGAGTGCTTCCTGATGCAGGTTTTATCTTGGACGAACGCGCGTTGAATGGTTCTGCAATGGCACGATTGATGTTTCAGCAGATGTACTCTTTGCATAATGCTTCAAATTGTTTAAGTAGAGCTTGCCTTCGCGCGCAAGGGTCGCATGATAAATGGCGCTGTTATTTTCCTCAATATTCTATTCCTTTCGTCAATTCTGCGATGTTTTTAGTAAATCCCTTGTACGATATATGGCAATTGTATTATTTTTCCGAAATGCTTTGCGTATTTAATGTAAAGAAGTGCAACTCGACCGAAATGCATTTTATTATGGAGTTTCGAACTAAGACACTTCATGCTTTGAAAAACGTTTTGGCCTCCAAAACTGCCTCACTCTTCGCAAATGCTTGTCTTTCTCACACACAGTGCGTCATGAACGATTATTGGACGCATATTGCGATAGATAACATCACACTCGAGCAGGCATTTTTCAACTGGTATCGTGGAAGAGATCAAAAGAAATTCATGATCGACTGCTCCCCCTTCTCGGGTAACCCCACTTGTCCAAAGTATTATCATTTTTAAAAAGTACTTGTGGCACTAATAGTGTTTGTTGTTAGGGACCTTGAACGGATCAGAACGACAAAGGCAACGAGCGCGAGGCGTGACAAAAGATTTTTCGGCCAGAACCATTGCTCTTCACATGCGTTTTGTTCAGATAGTAGCAATCTGCAAAATAGATACGCACTGTGTTCGTGTCTGGTGCTAAACGAAATGTATGTCTTATTAGATAATTACAAAGAAAATTAACTCCTAATGAGGGAGATCACTCATTAGGAAACTACAGAGCCTTATGGGGGTTTGGTAAATTCTATTGTTACCCAAAATTCTATGGATCCCTTTCCCCCTCCCCCGCGCGAACTTAATCTTAAATCCCAATGAAAGGCGTCTTATTTGCCCTGACAGTGTCATCGCGAATCAATCAAATGGTAAATTGGCCACCGTAACGATTACAAAAGCTGACGTTTCGAGCGTTAGCCCTTCGTCGGAGCGAATAGAGGAATTGTGGGTTGTGTGTGCTTTTAAAGGCAGAAAATGGAGCTACGTCATTGGTGGGAACATGGCAACGAGAAAAAATTGTTATGTTTACGAAGATGCGAAACAATATCACTTGGCCTCGTTTTCAACTCGCAATTCCACGCTAAACAGCTCGCTTCGTTAACCAATCAGAATGCAAGATTTTATACAATGATGCGATTAGAAGGGAAATAATCACGAACTAAAGAAACTCTTTGATTATTAAGAAAATTATCCTTATAAGTGTCTAAAGAAATGTAAAGAGAACAGTATAGTAGACTGATGTTAGGGTGCAAAAGGATCAGCTACTGACTGACACAGGTACCTCAGAGACCACAACTTTACAAAAAAAAAAAAACAGGTAAACGATTTATTTCAACTGTAACGAAATCTCTAGAATAAAAACAATTGTATAATTAAAAAGTCATTTGTGGCTGGGAATTCCCAGGTTGAATGAAATCTCTTCCCCCTCAGGGAGAGTTGTAGGGAGCTAACGTAGTTTTTGTAGTTATTACATGGCTGTGTCTCACAAAGACTGGGAACAACAGAATTCACGAATTTGATTGGCTGAAATCAATATTGGAAGCGGTCTAGATTTTCGCATCTAGACCGGACTAGAAAGAAAAGGTAAAAAGAATATAAAAAATTGGCATATAAGACACAGCCATATAATAAACATCTTATTAACCGAGCTAGGTCGGTCTGTACGGGAGAATCTTGACCTCGGTAGCTGGTACAGACCTCACTACGTTCGGTCTGTACTAGCGACCTCGGTCAAGATTCTCCGATACAGACCTTCCGCTCGGTTAATAAGAACTAATTATAATTTTGAGCTAGTCGCCACTCAAGGCTTTCTTCGCCCAATGTTCCGCTGTATGACTTTTCTACTTTACTCGCACTAACCCCAAGAAACTTATAATGACCATTGCCTTGCAAAATATGAAATTATTGCTCAACCATCCCGTGAGAAGGGGAAAGAGCTACCGGTATTCTTATGAACTCAAATTGGATGAAAAATCTGGTGAAAGTATTTACTTCCATTATTTCAGGCTTATTCAATAAAATCAATCTCGCAGAAAACTTTTTTTTATGATAAAACCTAAACAGACATTAACTTTTCAATCTGATTTTCATTTGGCGACGTAAGCAAGGAAACCAAAAACCGAAAACGTGTAATGTAACAAATTAACAAATTTGAGCCACCTGTTGTCTATCGAGCAGTCATGAGTAATATTCTGCAGAATATCAACAACACTTTTAATTTTCCCCTAGCTCACTTAATTCAGTCTCGTAACCAAAATAATGTGGACGAAATGCAGTTAGCCACAATCACTAGAACTAAACAGTCCACGAAGCGATCAAAATCGCTGCTAAAAATTTATTGGTTCCCTGTGAGGGCACGGTTACCAAGCTTCTTACCAGAGGAAGGACCTGGGACGGTTTGAGTTGTTGGAGAGGCACTGACAGATGCAGAGGTGGTTGGCAACGAAGCGATTGCCACGAACACGGATGCCTTTGATCTTGGCAGGGACGCAACATTTTCGTGCGCCTTAGCTTTAGTTTGCATTGAAAGCAATTGCTGATAAGTGAGTGTTCCTGACTGCAAAGAAGCACTTGTGACCAAATGCCTGAAATGTAGAGAAACAGTAAAGTGAGTCTCTAAGGGACTGGTCATTATATTGTGAGAGGGTGCTTAGGCTAGAGATGTTTGGTTGCGTCACAATAAAACTTGTCTGCTATCCCATCAAGCTCTGTTTTTTCCTATTGGTTAGTTTTTACCAATGTTACATCAATTATTCTAGTTCATCTGGGATAGAAGGAATATGATTTACTGCACCACAATCAGTGCTGTTTGTGTTTCACAAACCTTACTGCTTTAGTTCTAAAGTACACACATACTTTATCACTGCAGGCTTTCGTTTTAGCGGTCCTGTTGTGAGCTCGTGAAAGGCCCAGCTCCACGCGGTCAGCTGGCATTTTCCAAACAATCCCTGTAAGCGATTGTCGTAAAGATAATGAAAACCAATTAAAGAAAAAACAAACAAACAAAAAATATATAAAAATTATGGTAATATTTTGCCACGTACTACGAAGAAATTACAACTGAGATCCTAGTAAGAATGCTAACTTCCGTCAAGTCCGATTCTGCAGCCAGCTGTTCGTCTTCTTGTTTCTCTTCCTTATTCGCTATGTTGTTGTTTTTCCCCATCATTCTTTTGGTTGAAGGCTCCTTCGTTTGCTTGTTTCTTCGACTGTTTCTTTGTTCGGGCACCGTTGAAATAATTATCTTATCTAGTTTTATAACATCACTATCAGAAAATTACCTTAGAAAAAAAATACAACAACAAAAACCTCTTTAAGCAGAGCAAGTGGTCAAGGTTGTTACCTTAATTTCCCTCAGCCAACGTTCAAAATCACAACGCTTTTTGTATTGAACAGTGTTTCGACAAAATTGCTGCAGAAAGAACACACAAAATTAGATACAATGGCATTAAATAGTAATAAAATTGGACACAGTAATGGCAGTTCCATGTCTATAGTACAAAGCAGTTGGGAATTAATCGTACGTTAAACTAAAAACACCATCTTCCTGGTTTTTTTCTTTTTTTTTCCTTTTCTTTTATTGCCTTTGCTTTCTAGCTTTCTTCCGTCAAAACTGCGCTCTGCACCAAAAATTTTGCCAACTAACAAGTTCTTTTGTCATTCGCGGTATGAAACGTTTTTCCCGCCAAAATTGCATCACCGAGCACCACGCGCGACATTTTCCCGCCAGAAGAAAGCAATAATTGGCGCTCATCCTTCTTCACGGTTTTTTTTTTCTTCTTTTGGTTTTTAAGTCCTTGAATGGACTAATTGATTGGAATTTTAATTTTAATCATTTTAAAGACATGCATGATTATAACACTCGTTCTAATAACAACATTTGTAAACCACAATCAAAGCGTACATGGGGTCAGCATCGGTTTGTTTGTCATGCAGTAGATGACTGGAACGCTCTCCCAGACGGCATTAGGAACATTTCCGATTTTTCAGTTTTTAGACGTCTTGTTAAAAACATGTAGTCTCTTCTATTGATTATGCCCTTTTATCCTTTTCTTGATAACCATATTTATATTTTCTGTTATCCTTACGTTAGATTTATGCAGGGCCTCACTGAAAACCACACTTCGTGACGTGGGCTCCCTGTCAAAAGATCTTACTTATTATTATTACCGAAAAATTGCTTAGAACTTTCGCAGTATTGGTTGTTTTTCGTGCCAAAAACACTCTCAGAAACTAACCTCAGATGCACGACGCATCGCTGCCGCTAGGATGTCACTAGAAGTCTGTTGTTTGAAGGCAGCAATCTCTTTAACACAGGAAACCAATGAATCAGGCAACTACAAAAATCCCGTTGAAAAGATGAAAACAAGTGCAAACATGAGACAAGGACTACATAATTTAGAAGAGATGGGAAGTGAAACAAAAGATATCTGTAATAGTACTGCTTATCGCCTTTAAATTGACTCAAGCAGCAAGAATCGTTGAATTTTCCCTTCCAAATTTCATTTCGGACAAACAACAGTAGCTATAGTTTGGCCGAGTTGAAGTTGCATGAGTTTAGAAAATTCGGCCTAAACTATGTCTGGCGTTGCCACAATTAGGCTTTTTTGGATATAGAAGAAAGTGTCAAATCGCAAATTTATTGTTTCTTGTGAGAATGAAAACGAATTTAAGTTAGCGTTTTGCTCGATACTTACATTGTTACTGCTATATCGCCAGTTGGAGAATGCGACATCGCACAGCATCTTACCCAACCAATCACAACACGCGTCAACAAACTGGCACCTTTCGTCAGGTTTACTTAACTTTAGCATAGTCTCTTTAATCTGAAAAATAAGAAACGGCCGGAGAGGGTGAAAACAAATAAAAGCGTTTTAAACTCGTTCAAAAACTTCAGTAAGTCCGTCAGTAAGTTGTTCAACCAGTCGGTTGGTCAGTTCACTATTGGCCCGCCAGTCTGACAGTCAGTTTACAATTTTCTAATGGTTTCAAAGCACAAGTCAGCGAAAAGGTAGAGAGATTAGGGAGCAGAAAAAGAATGTATGATTGGCACAAAAACAACTCCTGAATAAATGTAGTTTAAAAGGAAACAGGAGAATTATTGATTACAACATAAGGGATTCATTGTTATTTACCTGCGAACTTTAACATAGTAACCACTTTTTAAATAATCTATAGAGATGTTAGACGCAAGGCATAATTTACGTCAATTGCAAGTACCTTTTCACAGATATTAGTAACAATTGAGTAACCAATTGCAGCAAGGGCTTGTTTTACGTGCAAACTTTCACATATCAACCACTTTTTAAAGAATCTACTGAGCTGTTAAGACACAAGGCATTATTTACATTAATAGCAAGTACCTTTTCACAAACATTGGAAACATATGAGTAACCAACTGCAGCAAGGGCTTGTTTCACTTCATCAAACATACCATATCTTCCAAACACTTCAACACAACATGCAGCGTGAGATCTGCTTCTAAAAGGGGAGAGAAGGGAAGGCTTCTTGTAAAATGTCCCTCAGTTTAAGGAATACCATATTCAATACACATTCCTTTAGTTGAAACATACTTCATTCAAATAGAAAAAAAAAACAAAAATTCGAAGACAAGTAAACTTTGTACTACTCTGCTAGATGTAACCATCTTACACGTACCCTGCCTACATAAATAAAATAAAACTACTATTTTAGAATATTGGATATGAGGGAGAGGGAGCTTTTAGATGCTAAAAGTTTACAATGCCAATGTTTCAGTAGTAAAATTACAATGGCTAACTGAAATTGCTTTTTTGTAAATTTGTTTGCTTGTCTAATTTACAGTCAGACTTGTATCATGTATACTGCTATGTACATGTATAATACTCACGATGGGTCCTTCTTGAGAAAGTCTATCATTTCTGATTTTAAGGAAGGCCACTTTTCAGCATCCCTGAGAACCAGACAATACAGGTCAGTCTTAATTGAACAAATACTTACAACAGTAACTGATTTTGAGATGGGTAAGAAATCACATACTCATGTTGAGACAAAGCATTAGTTATTAGAAACATTTTGTCTTACCCACAAGCCTTCCTAACATCTTCAAAATTCTCAAAGCTTGGATCATTTTTGAAAGTCAACTCCATCAGCTGCCCTTCTAAAGAATCCAATCCAAATTTAACAATTTCCCTGGAGAACTGAACAAAATCAAAATGAAAGCTAACGACTATGTAACTCTTAACTCTTTAGCTCTCCATACCAGTTAGCATAATAAGAAAAAAGTTTGGTTTCTTGGAATGAGCAAAAATATTTTAAACCCTCTAAATGGGGGGTGTACTTACATTTGAAGACACAAGTCAGAGTTTCTGATCAAGGTTACGTACTCATTTCAATGAAATTTTCATGTTGAAGTGTTCAATAAAATCAATTATCAGCCAATACCATTACGATAATGAAGAACTGATGGTAAGTTTTCAGAAAAGTCCCCATATGTTATGGAACACCAGAAAAGTCATGGAATCTTCTACAGCATCATTTTTCATGGTTACAATATCATGGAATTTATTTCACATCACAGAGAGACTTAGAGTAGTCTTTTTTTCACTTAAAGTTGGAACTAACTTCTCTATCATAGGTCATGCAAAACATCCCAAAGGTCCATGCAAAATTTTAAGAACATTCTTTTTCATGAACTTACGTCTTTCTTGATTTTCTTCAGTACTCCACAAAGCCTGTCCTTCCCATAAAAGCTGCCAGTCTTGCTCAGCAAGGCATCGATACTCTTCAGGAGGGTCTTGACAAGCAAAACAGCCCTCTTGCGCACTGAAGAGCCATCTAAACATTTATTCAAGTAATGACCTGATTACAACAGGTAAATCAACGTGGTTGACATTAGTTTGATTACACAAAGGCCACTAATTAGTACAGCAGGGCTCGAAATTGCGACCAATACAGTCGCATTTGCGACTTGATTTTTTTGTTTGTGACTAAAACTTCCCGAGAAGTCGCAAATTTTACGAGTAGAATAAAAAAGCCAGCAGTCGCTACTTTGCCACTATTTTTAATAATAGGTCTTAATAATAGGTCTTAATTGTTTTTAAGCAAAAATACATGCTAAAAGAAGAAAATTTTCATAAAAATAATTACAAGGCTATCCATAGTAATTACAAGGCTATAAACGTTACATAATATAAGATATTACATTGGCTAGCTACTCTATATTTTAAAAAGAGCCAATTAAGAAAAATATTTTTAAACATTTTGCCGAAATAAATACAGAAATGAAAAAATATATTGTCGTGTGCCTTGATTATCATAGACATTTGAAGATATTGGGTAAAATTGTACCTAATTTATCCGCAATGTTGTGCACGCAACGCCATTACCTTTATCGGTCGCCATCGCAGCGGTCTCTTATTCATATTTATTACACGACTCGGGCAGTCAGAGGGCCAATAACTAAAATCAACCAATCAAACTGCTCTATTGCCGGTCCAATATTCTTTAAGTATTGGACAGGGCACCATCCCGAATGGTCCCGAATGATACCGCACTTGTGTCCCTTTGAACTTCAGTAGTATAATAAATCTCTTCTTAACCAAGCTTGCTCGGGACCGTACTGGAAAAATATCGGCCCTCAGTCTTTTTTGTACGGACCTCGCTGCGCTCGGTCTGTACTGTCAAGACCTCGGGCCGATATTCTCCCAGAACGGCCCTCGCCCTTGGTTAATAAGATATATGTATTGCAGGCTCATATCTTTGTTTGTTAAACCGGCTGGATTAGAGCTGACCCTTGCGTGGTTAATTATTTTTGCGACTAAAATTCGTGAACTTGCGACTATATTTACGTATCAAGTCGCAAAATGCCAACTAAACTTTTCTTTTAATTTGGAGCCCTGTGCAGGTTAACTGCAACTAACATTATACAGTCAGACAACTTAACCATTACTTTTCCAACATGTTGACACAATGATTATATAATTGTGAAAACTGTCTCCCTTATATATACCTATAGATATTTAAAGGCCATAATATCTATTTGAAGTTCTATGAGGCTGAATGAAATTTAGGCAAGGTTAAAATCGAGGCACGCTGGTCAGCGGGGGTTATGCTGCGGGGGCACCCCTTTGCAATTGCAGGGTCGCGTGGTGCTCAATATGTTTTGAGATTGTCCCGGATCTCGACATGAGCTGCTTATTGTGTTCCCACCCTCCCTCCTCTATGGTGAGCCACTTGTTGGTAAGTATAACAATTCCACTGACTTGTCAGTGTGACTGGTGCCAGGGGGGGGGGGGGGGGTGGACCGAGGTTGCATTACCATGGTAACCTCCCTGCTGTGGGCAGTCAGCGCGATTGCCACATTGCTATGGCACCTTCCTCCAAGCTCATCAGTACCAATGAGTTTAATTTCATATTTTACAGCATAATCATTATGGTCTCTGTCAATATGTCATTCATCAACAAATCATAATCAATACATTATTTCAATTGTATCTTTTAAAACAATATTACTGTACATTTCATGTATGTACCTGACTTTTTCTTTCCTTCTTTTAACATTAGCAATGCAATCTCATAATTCCTCTCAATTCCCCCAATGTCAACTTGTTTTTTAATCCAGCTACAAAGAGTACAAATTATGAGCAATATATAGTTATAAAATTGGAGACAATTTTAAAAGAAAATGTTGTACACTACTGCGCAAAAGTAAGTTGACAGTCCCTTCAATTTCAAGCCTTCGAGGATCGAGACTTGAGTCAAGTTTTGAGATACTCAAAAAGCATTTAAAGTACGTAAAACCGAGAAAAAGCAAGATCTCTTGCTTGATTAACTTATTACATGACATGATGTTTCCTACAGACCACAACTTTTACAAGTTTTTGCCATTTGTGTAGAATTACTAATGTTAGAAAATTCAAGTATGTAGTTCTGACATCTACACTGTATGCAGCCTGCCAGTGCCCAGCCTCCCAGCACCTAGTTGCACTGAGTACACCAAGCCTCCCAGCGCATGTACCTACAAAGGTCTAGGTTACTGCCTCCCGGTTAGCTCAATGGACAGAGCGCTGGACTGTTGTGCGAGAGGTCGAGGGTTCGTGCCCCAGCCGGACCAACACTCAAGGTTTTAAAATAATTGAGAAGAATATGCTACCTTTCTATAACATCAAGAAATGGTTAGATATTCTAGTCTTCTCAGATAGGGACGAATAAATGAAGGTCCCATCTCCTGTAGGGTTAGGGGTAGGAGACGTTAATTTCCCACGCACGAGATTATTGTGTGATGGATGTCCCCCCCCCCCCCCTGGGGTGGAATGGGTGGGTTTCCACATTAATTTTGCATTTTAACGAGCTATCACTCATACGCGATATGTGGTTAAATAAAATTACTTACTTACTTACTGGTGTTCAGTTTAGGTGATTCAGAATGCATTGTTTAAGGTAACTCCATTTTAACATGTCCCTGAAAACCTGTATACTGACCTCTTGTAGACATCAAAAGGAATACACTGACTTCCAAGTTTTTTGATAACATTTGCTTGAATAAAATTCAGTATTTGACCATTGATTTTGCTGGCAAGAACTGGCGAGAGTACCACTGAGACACAAGCCCACAATAAATCCTGTTGATTGAAAGAATAATTTTAGGGAGTCAACAAAATGAAGTTATTATTGGTCTGATGCACACTACAATGGAAGCCCCATGTGTTTCTTTGAATTTAAATCTTCTCCCCTTTGTGCTTGGACCATAAATCCAAGCAGACAAACTTGTACCATAACTTAAAGTACGGACCTTGAATTCATTTCCTAACAATGTCATATGAAATATACAGTACAGTGTACATTGCACATACCAATGGTTGAATCAGCTATCTACCGTAGTAAAGGATAAACATGTCATTTCTGCCGATTGAGTACACTGAGTTTCCTCTTAGTTGCTTTATACTGTACTGATGAAATTCAACACAAAATAATTCAAAGTACCTTTTTCTTGAACAACTCCAGGGTGTAAGTAATTGGAAAGAATGGATAGCAGTTGTTGTTGACAAAGAGATTAGCAACAACAGATGCAAACACTTCCACAACAAACACCTGAGAATGGAATAACAGGTTAAGCTCCAGATTAACACTACACTGTAATTATCATCTTTATTACTTCTGACTTATGTGAGAAAGTTTTAACTGTAGTTTTGGTTTTAAAACAGCACAATATTTATTAGCTGTGACAAAATATGTACAATTACCAAAATGCTACATGTGGCACCATTTATGTCATGACCATAGGAAATTAGCCCCAAGTGCAAGTGTTGATTCTCAAAAGTACTCTTAGATCAAAAGCAGTTTTATTCCTTTCTTTCCATGAAAAAGTTAAACAGTCGTTTCTTAATAAGGATGTGCATGTAAATTACATAATTATATATTTTGAATCTAAAATATATATATGCGCGAGTGTACCTTTAAAGAGACATCTTTAGGAGGCTTGATCTCAAAATGTGAAAGAAACTCCTTTTTTGCTTTGCTTACAATCTCCCCTGCAATTCTGATTGTTTCCTGTAACACAAAAATGATGCCACCTTCTCAGTCCTTTAACTGCAAATACAGTATTTTGTTATCTTCTAAAAATTGCAACTTGGCAATTTGTTGATTTATCCAAAATCAAGTTAATTATGCCACAAGGTTAAAAAGCTGTCTATGATCTGATTGTCAATTCTCTCCTCTAGCTGCTATACAATTCCTTGTAAACTGGTTAGGAGAATTTGGTGTTCAATCAAGGCAACAACTTCTACCCGATAAGTTTGAGTATTCTCATTACCTGTGTGCTGGATAATGTATGGATATTATAAGGAGAAGTTACAGATTAATCACTTCTGGGTGTTAAAGGGTTAAGTCTATAGTTGGATGCTACTATACACAACACTAATACATATGTCTCCAATACAAAGGATTCTATGAACATGTGCAAAAAGGCCCTCAATAAAAAAATTTGTGTAATTGTAAGTTTCATTTCTACTGTTAGAAGAACTTTTCTTAGAGGTCTGAGGTTTGATTCCTTAAGGGGACTCATAATTTTTGTGAAGGAGGAAAAAAAAACATCTTTCTTTTCTATAACTTATCAAATGTTATCTTTAAAAAATTCATCCACCATGCTAAGGAATGGTTTCATACTGTATGTAATAATTAATAACAGTAATTATTATTATTATTATTATTACTATTATTATTATCATTATTATTGGCCAAAAAGCAGCAACTTTGCATAATCAAGAAAATGATAAATATAGTTATTAGAGCAACATATTACGTCTTTTGTTGTAGAAATAGGAATTGGGACAACCCAGATTTGATGCAATTTTGATTTTTGTGTGTGTGTTGAATAAGCCAATCTCAAGCAGCATTTGTAAATTGCCTATACGAAGTGAGATTTACAATTGTACATTTAAAAACACAAATAAAGTTTCCATTACTATTATTAACTTATATTGTATATTAGTATAATTTCAGAGCTGAACAAAGAGTTTCCAGCAATCCGATTGGTCGAGCGGTTCCTTATGTGATGCTGTATAAATCGCTCCATGCGGTTTATATAAAATGTTAAAATAAAAAGTTAATAAATGTTACTAAAATGTTATGATTTTAGAAATTTCTCTGTTGTTCAGCTCTGAAATTATACTAAAACAATTATTTGCCTCAGGTTCGGTGAATATCATTGAATAATCCCCTTGACGTCATCTCGGGGATTATTCGACAATATTCACCTCACCTTCGGCGAATAATTGTTACTTAACTTATAACATTATTATAATATTACAATAATAACTTATAATATTATTACAATTAGAAACAATGATGCAAATAATTAGCAAACAAACAATCATAGGACCCTCTCTTGACTAGTGCCTAATAGTGGGAATTTTCCGAATAAACACCTGAATAATAAAAGTTCCTTTTATAGCCATCAAGGGAGGAAATTGAGATGCACCCAAACCAGCAAGCAGCTACATGTACATGCACTACAGAAAGAAAAGTTAACATTATCATCACTGACCTGACTTTGTTCAGGAGAACACTTGTTCACTATGGATGACTCACAGAATGTGTTAATATACCACTGAAAAGCCTGTTCACTGCGAAGATTAGAATTCACTTGTGTCGCTGTCATTATAAATGCTAACACCTCTTTCAGTTTCTCTCCTGGTATGCTAGATGGTGAAGGAATCTTCCCTACCTCTGTAGAACTGTCTTCATTCACCATGGCAATTAAGAGTTCTTTAGTTGTTGCAAAATCCATTGTTGCAAGGGTACATTGTGTTAAAGGTGTAGTGCCCCTTGAATCTAAAAGTAGGAGATCATGCTGACCTTCAATGTATACAAGTGAGTTTATTAAGGATATTTAAGAGCCCCTCCTTACTAAGAATATTGCATGTTGTAGTCGGGTTTGTATGAGTGTAGTGTTCTTTCTGTCAATTAAACTTTTACCATTAACGATGAATCAGTTCCTTCATACTAACCTTGGGAGTATGGTATTTATCAATTTTCCTTCTACTTTTGGTTACTCACTATATATACATGCAGAGTTGCTATGCAAGGTAACCCACTATCACACCATTTTGTTGATCAATTTGCCTTACATTGTTTTACGCACATTAATTTTGATATATTTTAATGTTAATTTGCACACTTTAAGTAATAAAATTATCATTATTACTACTATTAACTTGCAGTTGAAGAGTAGCACTGTAACAATATAACTGACCTTTAAAACCTGTCTCAGTCAAAATGCTAGCAGAAATGTTCACTGAGGCTGGCAAATTCAGCAGATGTAGGGCTTGTTCCATTTTCCCTGCCTTGGCTAGTAAAAGCACAAACTTCCTTTTGTAGTGGGTAATGTTTGCCAGGAACTTTTCAGCTGTTAAAGGTACAGTACTTCCAAAATTGTAAAAGGAAGCAATGCGGCTCTTTTCCAATGTCTTACAACCGATCATGTAGGATAGTGCATCAGAAAACCTGGTATTTGAGAGAACAAGCACCACTTTTAGAATTACAGTCATTATGAAACTATTCCCACATGGAGTTACAGTTTTAGTTTCAGTTCTACTCAATTATCCTATTTTGAATGCCCTGTACATGCACATAACAAAATTACAATATTGGAAGAGAAATGATCACAAGCAATGTTCTTCACCCCAAAACATAAAAACAGGGACTTGACACAGAGTGGACACTGGACAAACATACTTGTGGGCTGACTGATCAAACAGACATACATCTAGTGAGTCTTAGAGCAACCTCATGGTATGAATTTTTGGCACCCTTGACGTGACCTATGATCTGGCTTTCTTTGGAGAGTTTTTTTTATCATGGGCAACACATGCTGGCACAATTATTGTGTTTGTAAGCGTTTTGATGGAAAAAAATTGTCTTAAATTGTGAATGTGGGAAGAATTACTTAAGATACTGGCATTGGTTTGCATTGTCCAAATTTGAGGGATGGAGATGTGGTAGTGAAGCATTAATGGCATTTTTAATTACTGGGTTGTTCAGGCAATCATAATTCATATGTGGAACTCATCAAAAGGAGCGATACTTTAAGGTAGGCAATTTTCTTGTTTTTGTGGGAACAATTAATTGTCATTGTTCCCAAAAGTCTCAAGAGGCCCCATAGCAAAGTTTTTGTGGTTGTGGGTGGAACAATATAAAATCAACAAATTTTCACGCTAACCAATTTGCAGTAACCTTAAGCTCACTTCATATTCGTGGTGTTTGGGTCTTCACACACGAATCGTTCATGTTATCATCACTTTTAGGACTCAGACACCCATTTCTCTGCAGTCAAGTATTCTGTAGCATATTTCCTTTCCATTTTTGGCTCCACAAAGGTATGTTTTGATCAAGTTTGGAATCAAAAAACCATCACGCTTCAACGGACAGGATGCCATTTTGAATCTGTCCAAGTAGTTCAGCATATTCTCGCCTTTGTACCACCCGCCAAATATATGTACACCGTGACTTTGAACAGGTAAACTTCTCAGGGAGGGGAGAAAAAGTATTTAATCCAGGTTTAATGCATAAATTAATATCTGACAAAGTGAGTGAGTGACTTTTAATTGAATTTCACCCCCAAATGAATTACAAGTCATACCATGAGGCAAAAATGACTGTGTAACATACAAGCAGATGCACAGCCACACAAACAGACAGACATACAGATAGACACACAGACTGATTGACTAAGACTATGCCTAAGAACACAATAAACTTGTACACAAAATGTACCTTTGTTTCTTTTCTAGGAAGGCTAGTCGAGCTTCAACCACTTCCTCATCTTCTATAATGAAATCATTCTTCAATTTCCCATCGAAACATTTAAGAAGTAAAGCATCATTCCACTTCTTCATTTCAAGAATCCTACAACAGACCATGTAAAAATTAGTTCTTACTAACCGAGCGGGAGGTCTGTCTGGGAGAATCTTGACCGAGGTCGCCAGTACAGACCAAATGCAATGAGGTCTGTGCCAGCGACCGAGGTCAAGATTCTCCCATACAGACTGACCTAGCTCAGTTACCGTATTTCTTCACCTATAAGCCGAGCAATTTTTTCAGTTTTCGACCCAAAATTTTGGGAGATTTTTCACGGAGAACGGGGTTCGGCTTATAGCCGAGGGTTTTACATTTTAAAAATATACAGTTGCTGAATAACTTTACCCCCCCGGCTTGTAGTCAAGTTAGCAATGAAGCAGAAGTAATAAAACACAACAAAAATAACTTCTGAATATTGGTTATTCACTTTTATGAAATTGGTGGCTCCTAAAGGAGCCGTTTGACGGATACGTGCAAGGGCTTTCAACCCAATGGTTTACTCGCCATCCGTTTCGTTTTCGCTGTCTGTGTCGAACTCGTTCTCTTCTATGTATTCATCATCTACTTCTGGGGTTTCCTCAGAGTAGACCACGTCGTCCTCTGTTCCGTCCAAGGCATTGGAAATACCGCAGGTCTTGAAGGATTTGACAACCATCTCTTCGGGTATCTCTGCCCATGCTTCCTTGATCCACCTGAGGACAAGATTTCTGCTTGGCGCCTTCTTCTTCCCAGCTGGGGTAAACTCAAATGGCCCAGATGTCATCCACGCCAAGTACTTTCGGCGCACATTATCTTTAAATGGCTTGTTTAGGCACTTATCCAAGGGCTGTACAACCGGGGTTAGGCCACCAGGGATAACTGCGACGTCAATGTTTCGCTGCTTCAGGTCATCTTTCACGGAATCGGTCAAGTGAGCTCGGAATGAGTCCCACACCAAAAGGGAACGCTCGGCACGGGGCAAACTCTGTCGAATCCATTCTCGGATGCCCTGTTCATCCATCCACCCTTTCTTATGGAAGGAAACACGAAGAGGATGCGGCACAACCAGATCTCTCGGTGTACGGACGCCTTTGAAGATGACTTTCGGTGGCACCTTTGCTCCATCGGCAGCAACAGCAAGAACGACGGTGAAGCTCCGCTTTTCCGCTCCGCAAGATTTTACTGGCACTGTTCGGCTTCCACTGAATTCCAGTGTTCGGTTCGATGGCAGCTCAAAACGCATGGGTGTCTCATCCATGTTGTAGATGCGGGATAAAGGGTAGTCGGCGCGTCTTCTTGCTGCAATGACGAAGCGATGAAAGCACACAATGTTCTCTTCGAGATCGGCGGGCAATCGCTGGGCCAGAGTTGTTTTGGTTCGCATGCTGACCGAGTGGCGTCGTTTCCATTTCTCGTACCATCCACGGGAAGCTTTGAAAGCAGGATCATCGGAGAGCTCTTTAGCTTTAAGGCGAAGGATCAATCCACTCACCGCAATACCTACGAAAAATAAAATAACAATCTTATTTTGCTGCGAGATAACCGTAGATTCGTGACTGCAGCACTCTTTTCGTGACATGTTATGAAATTGTCATGACAACAACATATTTCTGACCAATCAAAGTCTCTGTTTCCCACGCACTGAAAGACGATATCATTCAACTCTTCAAAAACTCTTAAAATTTTAGACAGAAAAGTAAATACCAACCTTGTTCTCTTTGCTGTGAAAACCACTCCATCACTTGCTGGTCTAGTTCGGGATATTTCGGAGTGAAACGGCCCATCGTCGCACGTTTTGCAGACATCTTCAGCTCTCCGGAAAGAATAGTCGCCTGGTCTCTTCTCCAGCGTCGTACCATGGACTCGCTTAGTCCATATTCTCGAGCGATTTCCGAGTTGTTTTCTACCGCTTCAGCTTCCGCGATAACTTTTATCTTGAAAGCCATACTATACGAGGAACGGCGTGCTTTAGGCATGATGATAAAAAGTGACAGCGACGAAAGGTATACTCGATAGATTGATACTTTGAAACGTTTAACTGAGATTATTATTGTTGTTGTGGTTAATCTGTTGTCGCGTGGTAGTATTTATACAGTTCGTTGGATCAATTGATATTCATATCTCTTGATTGGTTCGCTTTTTTTCTTTTGTGTTTATTGTAATTCATTAGGTTTTGTGTTTAGTGAGTCAATTTCTTATGTTTTCCGTGAGGTTCGCTTGCTCAAATGGCCAGTTACAATCAATAATTTCGCTCTCGGCTTATAGCCGATGGTTTTACCTTTTTTTTTGGGCAGCTTGAGTGTAGCGTAAAGACCCTGAAAGTCAGGGTCTCGGCTTATAGCCGAGATCGGCTTATAGGTGAAGAAATACGGTAATAAGATGTTTATTATATGGCTGTGTATAATTTTTGTACCTTTTTTTCCTAGACCGGTCTAGATGCCAGTCTAGATGGGAAAATCTAGACCGCTTTCAATATTGATTTCAGCCAATCAAATTTGTGAATTTGGTAGTTCCCAGTCCTTGTGAGACACGGCCATAATATAATAATGATTAATAATACATCCATCTCTTAGGGTACATAGCATAATATACCTTGCCATAAAATACATGTAGCAACAGCTTTACCTCTCATAGAAATGAAAAACCAGTCCTGCACTTAGCACTTTTTGACACTAATCACACCTTCACTCCCAGATCTCATTAATGACTCTCCTCACCCTCTGTCATATGATGCTTATACTGTTAGATCAACTAATAATCCTATGATTGCCAATTTTCTTCACTCTCATCACTTGTCTGCTTCATATAATATCATAATTGTACTGTTATGTTCAATTTAGACCATTTGTTTCATTTGTTTGCAAGGACCACAATGGAAACTACTGGTTCTCCAGTAATTGTGTAATCCAATAAAAAGACTTTTTTTTTTTTTTAACTGATATTTTAAGGAGGAATTTTGTCTTAGTCACTCATGGGAGTTGAAGGGTTACACAAGTCATGAACATGTAAGAGGGCAATGAGAGCTTTTTAATTTACATGGAGAAAATGGACTTATTTTCATAATTTTAGAGTAACTTATAAGAGTACACAAAGGTATTCCAGTAAAGTTGAATCTCGATTATCTGGACCCCGGTTATCCGCATTTCTCGATTATCCGGACTATTTCTCTGATCCAGCGTTTTTCATGAATATTTATTAGTCATGTTCAAGATTAGAAGCCATATTCTTTTCAAAACTACAGCGTTGAAAAGTGAAGTTAAGGCGATGTTCTTCTTTAAGACAAACTGACTTACTTCAACATTTTAGGCCAGTCTAAAAACATTTCATTAACTCTAATTGTTAATAAACACGTGTAGAGGTATTCACATTGGACAGTGAGGTTGTAGACCACATCTTAATTTTTTTTAAATAGTTCATCAATGTTTTGTTTCAGTAATAAATGTCACTTTCTTGTTTAAACCTCATTTGTTCCTCATTAATATTCATAATCTCGATTATCCAGACTATTTCATCTGGTCCCAACGAGTCCAGATAATCAAGGTTCGACTGTACAATATACATGTACAATTCTCTATTATATTACTGTAACTACAAGCTAAACTCCTGCAAAAACATGGACTCACACTTTAAAGCCTGAGCTCTCGGGTGAGCAAATTTGAGCCCCATCAACAGCATTCTTTAACCGTTCCCTAAGTTTTTCCTCCATATTCTTGGGCAAATCAGGATGCATAAACACTTCAATCCAAGCTTTTCGCAACCTACAAAGGTGAAGCAGAATCCAAAGTAAAAAAAAAGTAAATTTAATGTATTCAACAGTGCTTTCAATAAGACCTGGCACCCGCCGGAGCTCCGGCGGCTATTCTGTTGCGAGTCGCCGGGTATATTTCACCGCGCTCAAGTCGCAGTCGCCACGCTAAGTCGCAATCAAGTCGCTCTCCGGCGGATGTTGTACCGAGGTAGCCACCTATTTCAAATCTTATTGAAAGCACTGATTCAAGTATTGATGAACAACCTCAAGCACATTAAGACTTCTTAAACAAATTGCTGCTACAAAAAATCATCATTGTTTAAATAACAAATGAAAATGCTTATCTTCCAAAGCACCATACCTTTTCATTGCTGACACAACTTGGCCTGAAGGCAACCTTCAGAGAAAAGCAACAAACATTTATATTAACTGATACAAATTATAGAGTCAGGTGGTGTGAAATATTCTCAAATGCCCCAGTGATAGAGAAAACAAAATTAATGCCAAGTTCCCTGGGAAAACAGATTTTCCAGCAGCAATAGGAGCTTTGGATGCTTTAACTTAATTCAATCAGAGTTCAAATTTTTTCCCAGACATGGAGAAATACAAAAAAGAATCCTCAAGTGTAAGTTCTAAGTGTGACATTTTTTCTTGCTGGTTTTTCTTTTGCTTTTTTGTTTGCTTTTATTTTTTCTTCCCTCTTTGCGTGTTTGGAGTCCATTTATTTAAGTCTTTTCACTTTGTAATTATACTTATTGTTTCATTAAGGCTTTTCTCTGTCATTTTGTTGCTGCCTTATGTCACTCTGTGCTGTCTGGATAATTTATCATTTAATATAACTGTTTTCTCATTTTCGCTAAGCACAATTTAGTAATGTTTCTGTGGCTGTAACAATGTCAGTATTTTAAAGTCCTCTTTCTGTCTTGTTGTTCATTATTTTTTTAGGTTGTGTATTGTGTAACTAGTGTAACCGTTTGTTATTTTCTTAAGATTCAACCAATGTCAGTTATACAGCATTATTATGTTTGCATGAAAGATGCAGAGTTGTCAATTCCCAGGCACAGATTTCACATAAGTGCAGCTACACTATATAGTTTACATTTCCTACAGTGCTGACCAAAAGAGAATTTGTTAAACAATCTGGAGCTTGTTTAGTCAGTGATCATTTCCTTTATTCTCATCACCCCAATGTTTGATTCAGGGGTGGCATTGTGATGAGATATTATAGGCTTGTTACTCTCAGGGGTAAAAGGAATAAACATTATATGGCAAATTGCAGTGTATAAGTACACAGGCTTTTCCCATTTAGAGTAGCAGGAGAATGGGAAGAAGTAGCAGGAGAGGCAGTCTGAATGAGCAAAGCTCTTTCCTAGAACACCACCTCCCAGTTAGCTCAACTGCCTCCCAGTTAGCTCAATGGATAGAGCGCTGGACTGTTGTGTGGGGGGTTGAGGGTTTGAGCTCTGGCCGGACCAACACTCAAGGTCTTAAAATAATTGAGAAGAATATGCTACCTTTCTATAACATCAAGAAATGGTTAGATATTCAAGTCTTCTCGGATAGGGACAAATAAATGGAGGTCCCGTCTCTGGCAGGTTAGGTGTAGGAGACGTTAATTTCCCACGCACAAGATTACTGTGTGATGGATTTCCTCCCCTGGGGTGGGATGGGTGGGTTGGGGTTGGTTTAGGTGGGTGAACCTAGTAGGGGACTACATGTCCTATTGTTCTCTCGCCTGTACACTGTACGAATCTATAAATACAAATACAAATACATACAAGCTTTGCTTGTTCCCCTCTAGGGGGGTCTGGGGGCCTGTCCCCCCCCCCACCCTATTTCTTAATATTATAGAAAGGTAGCACATTCTCCTGAGTTATTTTAAGACCTTGAGTGTTGGTCCAGTTGGGGCTTGAACCCTTGACCTCCCGCACAACAGTCTGGCACTCTAACCAATTGAGCTAACCAGGAGGCAGTAAGTACAGTTTGTAATACACGTACCTCTCACTGTCTGCTGGTAAAAGAACAACTGTTAAAGCATCAAGCACAAGAGCTGCTGGTCCAGGCTGGTTATCATCAAGATATTCTCTGGCTTTTTTCACTGTACTCTCAACATTGTCAATGAGATTGAAGTCAAACCTGTCACGAAAAATTGACAAATACATTTATCTATCACAAATGATAAACTGCATCATACTTTGAAATTATGGTAACTTCATTAATATTTATTTATCTACTACAAACCTATTCCTGATTCTTATTAATGCTCTTTTGACATTCTTTGTTGAATGGTCACCACACAATCCTGCATCATGTCCAGTCATTTTGAAAAATATTGTAACTCAACACCTACATACACATTCTTGAGCTATTCATTTCTCAGTTATGCGGACAACTATGGATTCCATGTCAATCTTTCTTGGTCTCATGAAATCTCTAAAGAATGCCAATCCAATTATTGGATTGGCATTCCAAGAGTGGAATTGGATTGGCATTCCGAGAGGTGAGATATCGCTTAACACTGTGTTGAGCGATCTCTTACCTCCCCAGAGAACACAGCAGTTGAGAACTACGTCCCATAATTATATTCTACCCAAGGTTCAGACAAGTCATTTTAAATCAGTTTTAATCAATAGATGTCTTTTCAATAGTAACTAATATTTTTTCCCTTATTCATTCTATTGTTATGTTAATTGTTGCACGTCTGTTTGTACAATATTTCTTAAGACCTTTATTATTATTATTATTATTATTATTATTATTATTATTACTATTATTATTACTATTATTATTATTATTATTATGACTATTATTATTACTATTATTATTATTATTATTATTACTACTTAAATGTGGGAAGAGGTTCTTGAATAATTCATAAGTCACACCTTAAATTCATTCTATTTTATTTCATCATGATATAACCGATTACTATCAACTGGATCTTGCATTCTACAGTCTAGGATGACATAAACGTATTTTCATGTATCACTTTGATTTGATTTCTATACAAATAACAAAGTCATCTTAACAGTTAAACCACAGCTAAAGAAATTTCAGGAAAAAAGCCTGAAAGATTTAGTTTTTGATGATATTTAAGCCTGATGCCTCCCAAATATGAGAGGGAGGCAAATTTTAGTGCCCATTAAGAAATCTGTAAACTGTACCTTGACAGATGCATACCACCGTAAGGCCAATATCCAAAACTGTACGACCTTTCCTCGTGATAGTGATAACATTCATAACACCCATCACAACCTTCATTATAATAGCTTCCACAACTGTCATAGTGACAATCGCAATCACAACTTGGACTGGATGGTCTTGAATCATAACCACTTGATGAGCCTGTAAGTTTGTCTTTCAGGGTCTCTAAGAGTTCTGTAACCATTTCTGCTGTAATATAAACAATGTAGAAAACCATCTAGACATTACTACAAGTGCATGTAGCCTTTGATAATTGTAAAGCTTTGAGGAAAAGAAGATACACTAATCCAGATACAATAAGCAGTAAAGGAATAGAAGGATATGAGGGTGGACAAATGTACTTAGATGTAAATGATGAGTGGAATGGAGGAAAATAAAGGGGTGAAATAAGAAAGAAAGAGAGGGACAGTGACAGGGAGTGAGAAAACAGAGGGAATGGGAAGAAAAAGGGGGAAGGTGCATGTATGGTTTAGGGAGGAATAGAAAGGGGAAGGCAGAAAGAAAAGTGAACAAGCAGGAAGGTGACTAAGGGAGACCATAAGGAAAGAAGACAAGAATGGAAAGGGAGATAGGACAATTACACAGAGAGGAAAATGTGAGAGGTAAAATTTAAATGTGTGAATGCATACTCACATAATATGAAGAGAAAGGGAAGGGTAAAAAAAAAAGAGAAAGAAATAGACAGGAGGAGCATGGCTCTGAAAAAAAAGAGATGAAAAGGAAAAGATGAAAAGGAAAAGAGGATAGGAGATGGAAAAGAGGATAAAGATGCCAAGATTAAACAATAAGCTATAGCAAGTATAAAACAGCAATACCTACCTGCTTCTAACAATAGCTCTGATTGCTCGTTCGCAGGCAAACACTTAAGCAATGAATCCTGAACAGAGGTCTGCAAATCATGGCACAGTTCTTATGTACAACAGCAGGTACTTTATTAAACCCTCCACACAAACAGTTGTAATATTTTTGCTTAATTAATCTTCAACTGGTGAAAACATGTAGATGTTAGCTGTAATTATGTTGACTAATGAGAAAGGAAGAGAATTCTGGGAGAATTTTTTTTAGATTAGTTTTCAGCTCTAAAGGGTACCGTAAACGTCCACGTGTAAGCCATACCCCCGATTTGGAAGCACAGAGTTTGGAAAGAAAAACAAAAACAATACAGTTTGAAGTTTCAGTAGAGTGGATAGATCTGATTCGGGGACTGGGTCAAATAAACTACAAAGAGCATTATTGTTTGCATCATTGCAGTTCCAACATGGAGAAATTTACTTTTGACTCAGCTGTTCAGGGATACCACATGTATAAAGATGTTTGCAAACCCGCAATAGGCAAAAAACTTCATGAAAAACAGGAGCCTGATAATGCAGTCGACAAACTTGCCATGAAGGTAGTATAAAACAACAAAACAGTCCGCCATTTACCTCGCGAGTACTTGCAAATTTTGTGGTACTTTATTGCACGTGGCGGAAAGATATGCATGGAAGTGACTGGCTGCAGACATCATTGCAAACAGCTGTGCAGAGGAATGGAGAATGGAGTTTAGTTGTTCGAGTAAAGCAAAAATTAATCACTTGAAAGAACTCTTGGAGAGCAAGATTCACTGATAAACACTCGAAGACACAAACGGCTCCTTTAGGAGCCACCACTCAATGAAAAAGTCAATGATCTACAGCAACATGTTCTCAGTTTCTTTTGTGTTTATTTCTTGGCATCTTACGAAATTTTATGAATATCAATTCGGTTTTTGAGAATTCCAAACACAGATGTATCCATGGATAAGCCGCACCCTTGATTTTTGGCTTCAATTTTGTGAAAAAAAGTATGGCTTATATACATGGACGTTTATGGTAATTGCTCGAGGGGTTGCTACTTTCTAGACTAGCTTAAAGTAAGATAATTCATCCCTGGATACAAAATAAATTACTGAAATTCTGGGGAAAGATTTGAGGTTATCAACATACACAAACAATACAATAATTTATGACTACATTTTATGTTGCACAACATTTGAGTTAAACATACCACTCTTCTCTTTGCCATCTTTCGAAGTTTTTCCCAAAACGTATTCTTAGAGTATGCATTGCAATGAGGATTAATACCAGTCCTCCACGAATTACACTACCAATGTAAAAAGAGGAAGAAAAAAAAAAAAAAAAACAAGAAATTACACTACCAATGTAAAAAGAGGAAGAAAAAAAAAAAAAGACAGGAAAAATGTGATAAAATAAAACAAGCATGTATCAGCCCAGTTGTTGCCATAACTGACCACTACATTATATATTTAACATTTAAATAACGCATTTTGTACTCTTCTGTCTTTTCAAGTTTCAGAGCAATACTGGGTGAGAGAGAAATTTTAAAATCTACATGTACTTGTGTCATATCCTTTGTTACTTACACAAAGATGTTACCATAGTACATCTTGTCTTTCCTACATGACATTGTTTACCACTCTATAAATACAGGTACTTTGCACATGCGAATGTAGTAGCATAATTATTTTCAGAATATATTAAACAGCTTATGGTCGTGAAGTGTTCTGTTATATGCTTATAAGCTCTTGTATTGACAGTCCCAACAACTTGTTCCAAAGACAAGCCATTTCAGGGCTCAACACTAACAGTAGCCAACTAGCCACAGTCTAGTAGAAATTCAGTTTTGGCTTGCGGTTTTTTATTTCCACTCGCCAGTTTGGCTAGTAAGCAAACTGAAATTGTTGTAACATTCAAGTTGTCACTTTCCACTTGGCTAGTAAGTTGAAAAGTTAGTGTCAAGCCCTGCATTTGGAACCCTTACTCATCCCCTCTGTTACTTTCATACTATAATAGTTCGTCTGTTTATATTTAGCCGTGATTCCTGCCTTGTCCTCGTTGATTATCTACTTCTTGCGCAACTGTACATACTTGTGTGACAGGTTTAGCAATCGCATTTCATTTGTGTAAGGGACGTAGTCCTTTGAGAGGTTTATTGTTGCAACGCTACATGTTCACTAAATGCTACTTTCTTTTTCACCGCCACATACCAGCTACCCATTACCGCTAGGAGCCAGACTAAAGTAAGCCATTTTATTTACTTGATTGTTATAGCTAGCTTCATTATCTTAATTAGCATGATTATCTTTAGCGCCTGTGTAGTTTCGCGATTCTATGCCACGTGCGTCTAGATTAAGTGGTCCATCCACAGGCGTCGGCTTATTTAGGTTCCTTTTTTTGCTTTCTAGTTCGAACCACATCAAACTTCACTGCAACAAGATCTTACCGCTACGCAAAGCTACATATCAAATCACCTATCTATCACTATACAAGCCGCTGCCCTTTTTACGTTATTCCAATTAAAGTTTACGTTGTGCGTTATAATTGTCTGGCCTCCAAATTCATCGCTTACGACCCTCGCTGCACATGTGACCTTTCGGGGTTACACCCTCAGAACTTATTAAACCATTAGACATAGGTTTAGCATACTCTTGACCTATACACTTTTCTAGGACTTTGTTAAAATCACATTTTTACTGACAAAGCAGACAATAACTCACCTCTTTTACATTGGCATCACATACATAACAATAGCATTGTTCACAGTAGTTCTCATTGCATGATACTGTTGCTGTAGTTACATTACTCTGGACAAACTTGTGAGCTACACAGTTCTCCCTGGCATGTGGAAGATTTGTTCCAGGTTTGTAGTATGTAATGGCCAAGTCCTTTTTAGCCTGATTTTCTTGGTCGTCAAACCTACAAGCTTTCTTTTCATGGTCAATTTTCAGTCTCTTTTTGGGAGAGTAGTCCTCGGGCAAAATAAAAATAATGTCGTCATCATCATCACTGTTGTCGCCAACACAAATAAGAGGGATATGCTTTTCAGAAGTTTCCAACTTGACATCAAGTTCACAACGTTCTTTTTTAGTTAGCTGTTCTTCAAGTTCTTTGAACCTTTTTGAAAGTTCTTGTTTCTCTTTGTCACAAAATTCAAGCTGCAAAGAATAAAAATCCGATTTTAAGCCTTCTTCAAATTAAAAGAGATGGTGCTTTGGCCAAGAATTTAATATTTACAGGGCTAGTTTTAAGGCAATATTGAAAACTATCCAGCATTAGCCAGACTTGCCTCGCTAGTCTCATTTTTTATGCATTCAAGATCTGTAACTACTTCTTTCCATGAAACAAACCACACGTAATGAAACTCACATTGGAACTGAAAAAGTTTCCCTTTCCATATAATGATGTTTCAGTACCTTTGATTAATACTTTTGACAAATGTTACCAACACTGATCAATACACATTGATTTAAGAGTGTGCTTTAATTCTTTCCTAATATTGATTTAGTGATAATGCACAAGTATAATATAGTACATTGTACAAGTCAACATTATTTTTGGATCATTAATTTTTGTACTTTTTATCATCTGGACTCTCCATTATCTGGACTGGTAAGTCCACAAGTCTGGATGATCAAAGTTTTTCTGCACCTACATATACTTGAAAGTGCCGGATTTCAAAAAATAAAAACAGAATGGGAGCAACACTGTATAAATGTATGGTGTACACATTTAGTATACAGCACAAAAGTATGAGAAGTAACACTATCAATTGGTAACCAGTTACAACAACTGGTCTCCAGTCTTACATTAGTGGTACAAAAATAACAGATTAAAACAATACACATGCAATAATTATTATGACTTACCCTCCTTTTTAGCTGAGCTACTTTCTGGAGAATGCTGTCATCTTTATTAATAGTGACTACAGCCTTTGGTGGTGACTCTTCCCGTTTACGTTTCTTCGTTGGCGAAGAGGAACTGCACACCTGAAACGACAAAGTAAACACTAATACTAGTACTGCATCGCCACTAAATGTTTACTGAGGAGATTGGGTGACTAGAGACCTTGGGTCCCTATCCAAAGGAAGCACTGGTACATGTACAATATCTCATCCATCCATCCCACAGATACCTGTATTCTAAAGGTCTAAACTATATGCAATCCCTAGCTACCACAGGGTTTCTTCCCCTGTGTCTAAAAGAAAACTATGAATGTTATCAAGGTTTAGGGTCAGTCTTCAACAGAAAATATCTTGCATTGACAACCATGTACAAAAGCTGGCATACATGTGGTAACCAACAAAGTTTCCTGAATGCCAGCTCTCATCTACCGTAGATCTGCCAATGTGCTCCCAAAGCAATACAATATGAAAATTTAGTACATAAAAAACGTTTTTTAAAAATAAATTATAAAATAATAGTAAAACAACTATGCCCTTCTGGTATTAATAACTCATTAAAAGCCTTTCAACAAAATAATCAACCCAGCCATAGCTTACAAATTCACCTTTGATTGTTGGGAATATGAGGGGTGATTACTGCCAAAATAAGTTTGGAATTTTATTATGCTGTTTGCTGATGCGGTTTTTATTATTTTCACTGGTATTTTGGGTGTTCTCAGTGATGTTCACCAAAACCTCAATGCTATTATTCGTGTCCGTATGCTGTTATTCGTAACCTCAATGCTATTATTTGTGTCCATATGCTGTTAAGCAAAACCTTGATGTTATTATTCGTGTCTGTATGCTGTTATGCAAAACCTCGATGCTATTATCTGTGTTTCAAATTATGTTCATTTTAATCCAGGTATTCAGAGAGCTCGACCACTGTGGTCTGGTGCGAGTGATAAATTAAGAGCCTCTGACCATAAATATCGAGAGTCCACAAACTGTTGCAAAATTTCGTAACTCCTTCTATTTTTTCTAAAAGACCCTTTTAATGAACCTTTTTCGAAAATTATATCAAAAAGTTCTATCACACTTTTTTTCTCTAAAAATCAAAAAGTTCGAAATACACCTAAACAACCGTTGTCCCCCCTGTAAAGCAACAAAAAATTATGCAACTTCAGCAACTTCGTACACTACAACACAATGCAATCCCACTTTTAAATTTTGTATGCTCGCAGATGGTCCATTAATATAATTGGAAAATATTAATTTCTTGTTATTTTTGTTACATTTAAGTCTGAATAGTGACCTGTTGAAATAAAGTACTTCGCATCTCTTTCACAGAGGTAAAATAAAGGTCAACTTCAGTGGCCCATGAACAGGTCTGCCATATATACTTACAAATTGTAATGTACATCAACTTAAAGCTTTATCCTTGTATTTTAATTCCTCCATTTCTCTATCCTGGCCCACCATAAGCAGCGTGTCCAGGTTTACAAGAGTTTGGGCTATTTTGTCAAAAATGCAATGCAAACCGCTGAACAGCTGTCATGACCCATTCAAAGGCCATTAAAACATCTTGTATGATATATTTACAGACCAAAATATATATCATCTTAAAGCTTCATCCTTGTAGTCTAAGTCCTCAATGTTTCTTTCTTGGTCCACCATAGGTGGCGTGTCCAGCTTGAAAAGAGTTTGGGCTATAAAAAAAAAACAAATGTAATGCCATCCATTGAACGACTGTCACGCAAGAGGTCAAGGCCAATCTTTTAACTTGGCCAGCAATGTACCAAACACATAACCTCTTGTGTGACTGCCATTCAACGGATCGCATTACATTTTTTGTCCTTTTAGCCCAAACTTTTTTCAAGCTAGACACACTGCCTATGGCAGGCCAAGAAATGAACTTAGAGGACTTAGTAACTACAAGGATAAAGCTTTAAGATGATATATATTTTAATTTGTAAATATATCATACAAGACCTTTTTAAAGTGCCCCTGAGATCAAAATTTTCATACATCATTTTTTTTCCATTTTCATGTTCAGTGTGTCTCCTTCACCTACTCTGCCAAATTTCAGTCTAGACCGAGCACCAGAAACATCTTTTTTCGGGCTGTTAATTTCACGATATCGTGTCTGCCATTATTTGATCATGTTCTGGAAGTTGATCGCAGGACTCAGAGGAAGTGAAGTCAAAGGCTCAACGCGAAAATCTCACGTGGCAAAATGTCAAGCAAACATAACAGAGTGCTTTACTCTATTCTTATAAAAACTAAACAAAAATGACTGGGCATCGATGCGTAATTCAAAGCTGAAGTAATCGTGCAGACCATGTTGCTAGATCAGAGTGGGAAAAACGGATGCGATTTGTGCGACCTCGCCGAGTAAACTTCAATCCTATAGAAATATTTGTGATCTACTCCAAACACTTCTCGGAGGACTGTTTCGAGAGATCTGTGTACTTTGAAGGACCTAGGCACAGAATTCTGTCGGGTTCAGTGACTACCTTTCAAGAAAAGGGACAAGAAAAACTGTCCTCAATGCGATCTCGACACCGGAAAGCAAAGTCTACGAACCTCCACAGATTTTGTTACCTTTACATATGAGCTGATCAATATCCACCTTTAACAACTCTCTGGCAGAATACCTTGCACAAAGGAAAGTACTCGGTGAACATTGCAAATAAGAATGATAAAATAGCCAAATTGAGGATTGAGATTTCTGACCTTAAAAAGCTCACTTTTATACAAAAGAGATGAAAAATATAATTGTGTGCTCTAATTCTAAAAAAAGCTGGCTTAAATATCAGCAAAAGCAGAACAAACAGCTTAAGACACAGAGCGTAAAAACACTTTACAATGTAGGCTTGCAGCCAAAAAAACCGAGAAAATGAAAATTTCTTTAAAAACCTGTCAAACTATCAACCATCTGAGAGCCAAGTCTGCATGCTATCAAAAGGTCTCAAATTCATCCCAATGCCCATGACAAACGAATTTAAAATCAGGCCAACTTTTGCGAGATTTATCCGCAAGACAAATGCGCCTCCGTTACACCTTTCACGGACAAAACAAAGATCCCCTTCTGTTTCATATCAAACTGAATGCTACTGGTTCAGTCTTCTATCGCCCTTCAGAGCTACTTGGAAAATTGTCATAACACTACTTGCAGACTGCATCTAAGCCAAAAAATACTTTGTAACGCAATGAGGTCATGGCTCTAAAAGAGTTGAAACAAACTCTGCTTTAAACCTCACCAAAGTAACACAACAATAGTCATCATGAATAAGACAGAAAAAACAAAAGAGGCCAAAGTGCAACTCAACAACAAAGTTCACTTCAAATCTTTCAAAGCATCAAAAGTAAAAAACACATAGGAAAGGGTTAATGAGATCATTGACCAAATGCATCAGGGAAAACACATTGATGGCTTAGAAATGGCTTTCACAAACACCCAATATCCACCTTTGGATACACAATTAGCCATTGCCGAAAACTATTTTTACTAATCACCCCATCATTTCTTGCAAAAAAAGAAAATCCTGTATGACAAAGCAAAAATGCAGTTCGAAGGCGATAAAGCGATGCAACCACAAAAGCCACATGGGGAGTCCATGCCGTTCTGTGTTTATCTTTATTCGCATGGCAAAAATTAATTCATCGTTTGTCGGCGCAAAACTATCCACAGAAGCTTCAGATGATTTCTGGGACAATTCATCGTCTGAAAAAGTCGACATTTCCTGACTGACAACGAAACAGTTCTCAAAAAAGTAATATGTGTGATTCTCTGTGCAACGAACAAAGAGAGTTGTGACAAAGCAAAGCATAAGTTTGTAGAGCCTTTGACATCATGTTTTTGCGGGCTCGGCTGGAACATGTTTCCAGCGATGGCGCATGATTTTTTGGACGACTTTAAAGCAGTAAAAATTGGTCATTAAAGGTTGTTTCGAGTTTTTAATGGCAAAAAGGGTCTTAACTTGACCCAATTTAACATTGTGTAAACAATTTAGGCCAAAATAAAATGGTCAATTTTCATCTGAGGGGCACTTTAAAGGCCTTTCAATGCATCATGACAGCTGTTCAGTGGTTCACATCGCATTTTTGACAAAATAGCCCAAACTCTTGTAAACCTGGAAGTGCCGGTTATAGCGGGCCAAGATAGAGAATTGGAGGAATTAAAATACAAGGATAAAGCTTTACAATGATGTACATTAGGATTTCTAAGTATATATGGCAGACCTGTTAATAGGCCACTGAAGTTGACCTTTATTTTACCTCTGCGAGAGAGAAGCGAAGTACTTTATTCCAACAGGTCACTATTCAGATTTAAACATATTAAAATAACAAGAAATTAATATTTTCCAAGAGATGAATGGATCATCTGCGAGCATACAAAATTTAAAAGCGGGATTGCATTGTGTTGTAGTGTACAAAGTTGCCGAAGTTACATAATTTTTTGTTGCTTTAAGGGGGGGACAACGGTCGTTTAGGCGTATTTCAAACTTTTCAATTTTTCGGAGAAAAAAGCCCAATAGAACTGCTTTTTAATATAATTGTCGAAAAAGGTTCACTAAAACGGTCCTTTAGAAAAAATAAAACAAATTACGAAATTTTGCAATTGTCAGTGGATTCTCAATATTTTATGGTCAGTGGCTCTTAATTTATCACTTGTGCCAGACCACAGCGGTCGAGCTCTCTTAAGACCCGGATTAAGATGAACATAATTCAAAACACGAATAATACGGACACGAATAATAACATCGAGGTTTTGCTTAACAACATACGGACACGAATAATAACATCGAGGTTTCGCTTAACAGCATACGGACACAAATAATAGCACCAAGGTTTCAAATAACAGCATACGGACACGAATGATAGCATCGAGGTTTTGGCGAACATTACTCTGCGAGCAGAGCCTTTTTAACCCGTCCTCAAATCGAAAAGGGAAAAGGCTCCGCCAACATCCTGCTGTTGCTCATTTGAACATGCACGGCTGTTGCCTAGAAACTGATCCATTTCCACGCCCTCTTGAACTATTGTGATTGCAGATTTGGTCATCTGTTTACATGAAAAATAAAGGCGTGCACACCAAAACTGGTTTGACTGGAGGCAAAACCGGCTTGAGTAGCCCAGAGTTTTGGGCTTTCTGCATTTCAAAGCAACAACAGGATGTCAGCAGAGCCTTTCTACTTGGAGGGTTAAAAAGAAGAAAAGAAGAAAAGAAGAAAAGAAGAAAAGGCTCTGCTCGCAGGGTAGGCGAATATCATTGAGAACACTCAAAACACCAGCGAAAATAATAGAAACCGCATCGGCAAACAGCATAACAAAATTCCAAATTTAATTTTTGCGGTAATCACCTATTAAAATTAAACAAGAGACTACAAATCCTGCGCGCGCTGAGGCCATGGCGCCAAAAAATATTTCACGCTGAATACATGTTACTGCATCAATATCTAACCGGACATCAACATCATTTCCCTTTCCTTCAAAGGAACCTTAAATCGTCTCCATGAAACGCCAAATAGCTGCAGATATCACTCCAAGTCAGACAATAATTAATTCCTCGCTTCAAGACAACTCCGCTTAGAGAAAAATAGTACCAATTTGCTGAGGATCTGGCGTTTCTTCGCCCAGAGATGATTACCTTCACATTGTAAGGGTGTTTCAGGCGTCATTTTAATTCTATTTTTATGTAGGCAAAGACAATAAAGGTTAAACTATGTGTAAATATACAAAGGAAAAACGTACCGTTACTTCCACGACCTGAACTTCGTCGTCCATCTTGGATATATTTGTGTCATGTGACGTTTTAAGGATTGGCGCCAATCGGTTGCGTCTGCATTCGATTGGTTTGTGTTTAGTTTGCTATCCCCTCCCTACTTGATTTTATTTTTTCCTGGGGGATGTGTAAAAGGGTTGATTTTTCATCTTTGGGGGGAGGGTTTGGTTTTTTGGCTTAGGGAACGGTATGAAGGCTTTCCGACCGTTTTTAAGCATTTCTTAAGGCGGATTAAGCGAATCTGGCAATCTTTCTGGATATCTTGAGTCATTTTTACATGTACCCAACAGCAATGCCTAGTTGCAACCATTTTAAAAAGATAGAGCATTTTTTCAGCAAAAATAGTCTTGCTTCTGACACGTTTCGCATACAAGTCCTTGTAAAGACTCCGAGTGTTTGTCCTAAACCAGCGGGGGGAGGTCCAAAGATGACATATCTATTTTTAGACCTGGCGCGCAGCACTATATTGATAGATTCCATGGAACTTGAGATCTCTTCACTCACAGACAAATTTGCATGTTCCCTTTTGAAATATGATCCACATGCCTATTTTCACACATGCGAAAATATTTAGCGATTTTTATCTTTCATCTTGATTTTTGAGTTAAAACGTAACGTGCACCTATCGCTTTTTTCTCCAGAAATGAGTTCTTTAATTAGTCTTCTTTCACTGGAGCTTGTTTTTTGGAAAAGATGATTTTTAAAATTTACTCCGCATTGTGTTTACCTTCTTGGTTTCTCCAAAATTTTGACTTTTCGTAGGCACGTGTTACACGTATTTAAGTGTCAATGGGTTAACATTAAAATGTGACAGCTCTTTGGATGGATGGGGATCTGTCCTAACAGGGGGATCTCATATGACTAGCCCTTTAACTACTAATGGGAGGTGGTCCCAAAGTGAAAGGGAACATCACATCAATTACTTAGAAATAAAGGCAATCCTTTTAGGACTGCAATCTCTGTGCACAAAGTACAAAAACTGCACTGTTTCAGTACTGTCTGATAACCAGACAGCTGTCACATACATAAGAAACATGGGGGGGTACACACTCTAGGGAGTGCAATCAAATCACCAGAGATGTAATTCTGTGGTGTAAAGAAAGGGATCTGTCACTTATTATATCCCACGTTCCTGGCAAACTTAATGCGGAAGCTGATACTGCAAGTAGACACAATTTCCATGATGACACAGAGTGGTCACTTGATAAGTGTATATTTGATAGCCTAGACATGTGGAGCAATCCTGATGTTGACATGTTTGCCACTAGGTAGAATGCAAAACTTCCATGTTATGTTGCATGGAAGCCAGACCCTGGGGCAATTGCCATTGATGCCTTCACAACAAATTTGTCTGGGTACACTTTGATATACTGTTTTCCTCCTTTTAAGCGTCATTGGAAGAGTTCTACAAAAGATTGCTCAGAGCCATGTTACAGCCATACTTGTACTCCCAGATTGGCCAACTCAGTTTTGGTATCCATTGTTACAGAAAATGCTGCTATCAGCACCACTCATGAAACAGTTGGAGAAGACATCTCTGACACTGCCTCACAACAAAACCAAAGCACATCCACTACATCCAAAACTCAGACAGATTGGTTGTCTTGTGTCAAGCAAACCCTTGTAAATCAGGGTATAGTAGGAGAACCCTTAAAAATCATCATTGACCCGTGGTCTACTAGCACACAGAAAAAATATCAGTCAGCCATTGGTTCCTGAATAAATTTGTGCAAAGCTAACAATGTCAAGGTCATGACACCATCTTTGTCACAATTACTTGAGTTTATGACTCTTCTATCAACAAGACTGGGATATAGCACAATGGGTACATTACGAAGTACTTTGTCCTCCTTTATCTCTATTGATGGCACCAAAGCGGGGGAACACCCTCTTGTCTCTCGATTTATTACTGGTATTTTCAACGGGAAACCATGTTTTCCCAGATACGTGGAAACCGGGGATCCACAATTCGTTCTAGATTATCTGTGTTCCTATCCGGATGCAAAGAATATGTCATTGAAACAACCAACATTAAAATTGACAATGCTTATGGCTTTGTTTAGTGCACAAAGGACTCAGACTCTCCAGTTGTTATCTACTGAATATATGGTCAGAAAATCTGATGAGTTTACATTTAAAGTTATGTCATTGTTAAAACAGTCAAGTGCTAGTGGGGAAAAGCAGAGACATCTTGCACCAATTTTTTTTTAAGAAATATACAGGTGGCAAGAGACTGTGTCTATATTATGTTGGAAGAGTACTTAAACAGAACCTCCCCTCATAGAGGTTCATGTTCACAGTTACTGTTATGTTACTCAAAGCCATTTGGACCAGCATTGAAAGATGCTATTCGTAGGTGGCTGAAAGAGGTGATGACACAATCAGGCATTGACACTACCTTGTTTAAGCTGCACTCTACCAGAAGTGCAAGCACCTCAAAAGCAATGTCAAACAATGTACCCATTAATGACATTTTGCAGACTGCTGGTTGGCAATCAAGTTCAACATTTGCTAAGTTTTATAACAAACCTCTTGTACACACCAATTGTTTCAGTGAAGGTGTATTATACAAAACCTGAACTTTAATAAATGTGCAGTTTGTTGTTTGCATTACCCTACTGCATATATGATTTTGGGGCCTTAGACGGCTCTAAAGTCTCACATAATCTCTGACTGTATGCAAATGCAAGGTAGAATTGATTAATTAAACGAGACTTACCTGTAAGTTGAAGTTTGATTGAGATTCTACGGAAGCATTTACAGAAAGGAGGAGATCACATCCCACCCTTCCCTCCCTCACATATACATTCTGTTGGGAGTCTTAACACCCCCAAAATCGGCTTTAAAGACTGAGCTTGTGGTCACACGACTTGCAATCTCACGTGATCTCCTCCTTTCTGCAAATGCTTCGGTAGAATCTCAATCAAACTTCAACTTACAGATAAGTCTCGTTTGATTATTCAAATTGAGGGGATCACACTTGCATGGCCCACCGCGAATTGAGTTCTGGACTACGCTCAAGGAGCCTGGGATATGATCCAGTCTTCCGCAGATGAAGTGAGTTCAACATGGTGGACGAGTTGCTCTTTACTGACTTAGTGTTATAGAACGTTCACACACATTATTAGGATTTTGCTTGTTTTGTTATATTTCGCATGATTAGCGCCGCACTAAGTGAGTTATTGGTTCTTCACCACTAATAGAGACCGGTAGAATGTAACCGGAAATATTGACAAAGAATGCGTAGAACGATCGACAAACAATGATGTAATTAACTAGATAATTGCTAGTGAAATCGCCTGTTAAGATTAACGATAATAAGATTTGTCTAACAGACCCATGCAACAGGAATTAGTGGGATAAACCGATTAGGAAATTAATAGTCAATTAAGCCCTATCCGACCACACCGGACTTACGTATCTGGGTGTGGATATCTGTAGCCAATAAAAGTGGCACTTGTGATCCTAAGCTAGTAAGATCGTAGAGCAGAACGTGAATGTTGTGAGCTGAAGAATAAAAGCCAACTTAAAAGAGAGTATACAGTCCTCGTTTGTTGAACCAGCGTGTGCGGAGAGCAAATTCCGCGAAACTTAGAAACTCATTGCGTGATGTGTCGAGGCAGCTACAATCCTACTTGTCTCATGAATTGCTTGAGGGTACAGTATATCGGCTGGAACAAATCTGCCGTTACGTTCTTGTTCTTGCAGGAACCAATCCAAACTTGAACGATTTGTTTGTGATTATCAGTCCCGCCTTGCAACCTGCGAAAATCTTCTTTATTCATCTGGTTATAATACACCAGTACACTTAAGTGGGCGCCCAGAAAGACCAAAATTTGAAATAAATTGAGACCAGCTGGAGTACTTCCTCTGTTATGATCTTGGTGTTCAAGATATCGCAGATGCCCTCAGTATGTCAAAGAGGAACCCAGAGGACTTCAGTCAATCCCAGGCTCCCTGAGCGTAGTCCAGAATTCAATTCGCGGTGGTCCATCCAAGTGTGATCCATTCACTTTGTACGAGATCCATTCAATTTGGTAAGTCGCCATTCCATTTGCATGTGATCCATTCAATTTGGTAAATCATCATTCAATTTGATAGTATGCCACTCAATTTATGACGAGCCGTTCAGTTTGGTGAGCCATTCAATTTAAACGTGATCCATTTTCTTGTCCACCCATACCCAAGCAGTTTGCCTAGGCCCTGCTCTTCCAACTAGTAGTGCCCCACTCTTTTCCGTGCCGGTAGTGCTAATTTTGACATCATCCATCCGCCAAATCTGTTCACTAGCAACATTTTTCCATGCGGAAATGGCGTACGTCAGGTGTATGCTGGCGTTGACATTGTTTACTCTAATGTGTAAAACACGAACATCAAGACCGACTCACCTTGAAGCTGGGTCCTGTGGCACTACAGGTACAAACCTTGATTTAACACGACTCAAACTGCTTTCCGTGATGCAGATTCGAGTTTTATGTCTTGATCCTCCAGTGGTCGCTGGTACGATACATTCATTTATTTTCGTCACAATGGGCAGTTCATCAACTGAATTATTCAATGCGAAGGTCGTACTGAGCGTGGCAATCTCTGTATTCGTCGACTGTAGCCAAAGAGTACTCCTGACTGTAATTGAACGGAAAGGGTCCTGTAGCACTAGAGATTTAATTACAAAACCTTTCACCACTCAAACTGCTTCATGGGCATGTGATGAGAGTGAAGATCCAGCTTCATCTTTCATACCTTTTATTTTTTGGTGTATTGGTATTTTTACATTGCTCTTTGTTATAAGATTCATTTACTTCAAACTGATTACGTCAATTGCATTCGCCGATCGTAGCCGTAGAGTCTGTGGCCGCGGAGTCCGTGGTCGCGGTGTGGTTATGGCTATTTCCCGAATTTGTGGTTCAACCACAACTAGCAATGTGTATTGCAGGGATGTCGATAACAACGGAAACAGCGATGGCGAGCCCTTCCAGCTAAATAAGTTGGAGAACAGAACCTCTTGGACAAATGAAGAGGTAACAAATGAAAGACTCCAAGTTGGATCTGTTGTGAGGTATCAGCAATATGTACTGCCCTCTCTGACTGCCTCCAAACAGTTCGTATATGAAAGTATCGGTGGTAAGCAACAGGTGAGACTAGCTTTAACTACGGTATGTTAATTATAATGATCAATCATTAAGACGTTCCTCACGATTAATTAGGCCTGATGAGTGGCCTGTCCAGCAGTTGCCAGCAAATTTTTGAGCAATTTAAAATTACTGTGGCCTGTGGGTAATTACTAAAAGAAGGAATGACCTAAAACCACCTACAACCATCTTAAACCACCCACAACCACCTTCAGAATACTATGTTGTGGCATGTCTCACATGTCATGACCAGGGAAAAACACCAAGAGAATTTTTTACTTGTAGTTACCAAAACAAGGAATGACCTACAATGAGCTACTGTAAGATCCCTGCAATGAAGTAAATGAAGAATTCAGAAAAAAGGCAAAAAAAAAAAAAAAACAGGACACATGTGCATTAACGTAACATGTTTGCTTTTTGTCTGCTGAATAACAGGCCAAATGATGACAGAATTTCTAGCTTGGTGATAAATTTACAGTGTATTATAATAAGACATGTCTAATGAGGATAAGGATTAAAAAAAATGCAAAAAACCTTTGGCTTAAGATGTCTTTGAGGGTCTTATATAACAAGCCTCCCATAATTTTACACTATCATGAGGCTATGAGTCGTATCTGGCCTGTCAACACCTTTTACTCATTGGTATTTTCATATCAAAACCATTAATAAGGTCACGTATCACAGTGCCGGGAGACTATGGGATGTATTTGGCCTGCCAACACCTTTAACTCATTGATATTTTTAGACAGCAAAACTAAAAGGTCATCACACTATCATCGGGCTAGAAAGTCATGCAAGCCACACCACAATATTTTGTAACACTCACAATAGCTCCCTGTAGGTCATTGTAGCTCATTGTAGGTCATTGTAAATCATTGTGGATAATTTTAGGTCATTCCTTGTTCCCACGGTAGCTCATTGTAGGTCATTGTAGATCATTCCTTGTTTTAGTAACTACATGTAAAAAATTCTCTTGGTGTTTTTCCTTGGTCATGACATGCGAGACATGCAACAACATTTCCGGTGTGCATTTTAATTGTCACAAATTGTCACACAATAGTATTCTGAAAGTAAGTTGTAGGTGGTTTTAGATGGTAGGAGGTGGTGGTTGTGGGTGGTTGTAGGTGGTGGTTGTGGGTGGTTGTAGGTGGTTTAGATGGTTGTAGGTGGCTTTAGGTCATTCTTTCTTTTAGTAATTATGGTGGCCTGTGAGTGTTATTCTAAATGAATGATAAAAGTGAACTTTGGTGTACATGTTGTAGTTCAATTTTATCCCTGGTTCAAATTTTATTTTCCTTTATTTCAAACTCATTATCATACATTAACATGACCGAGAACAAAGGAAAATGAAATTTGAACCATTAGTATAAAATTGAACTACAACATACACAACTACAGATTCTAAGTTCCAATTGCAAATCCAAAGTTTGTACTGATTACGATTCCTGCTTTAATAAACTAACACAGAGGTGGAATCTCAAAGAGTTTAATAACACTCTGTTAAAATGCTCTCAGCTAAATACAACCCAAGTATCTCTCTCAAAGCACATCTTATTTTCAGGATTTTGCTGTGGACTAGGTCCAAGTAATTATACCTTAGAAAAAGAAGCCATCCCTATCAGGATTTGATCTGAGATCACTAGAATTATATATCAGCTGATGGTTGCCCCTCAGAAATTTGATGTTCAAATTTGTTCCAAACAAATATGCTACTTTTTAAGAACATCAAATTTCCAAGGGGCAGCTATCAGTCTTTATTGTTCACCACTAAATTTTCTTCTACACACCCGTTGAAAAATAGTCAAAACTCACCAATTGCAGATCAATCAAATATTTTATTCATGCATACAGCCAGCAGTCACAAATGTTATTAATTCGCAACTGTACATTGGCTAAATAATACATTATACCTGTCAGAATTTAAAAGGTACTGTTTTTCTGATCTGCCTGACTTGGTGGCCGTCAAACCATTCAAAAGTTTTGGGTGTTACAAAAACAAAGACCTAAGACCTAAGACCTGGTCTTCGTTTTCATGGTACTAAAAGGAAGACCCTGTAAACAGAAAACCGTCGAAATTACAAGTTAAACATACATTAAACAGCAACAACGCTTAGTAATAATTGATACACCACGCTTCGTGGGTTTCTTCCCATTATTATACAGCCAGTACTACTGGCCCGTCTTGTCTGTTCTGTTTCGCTATGCGAGCCAATTTGGTGTTGATATTCTCGAGGGTTTCCTCAGGTGAACTTACCACACATATTATTCTTGGAACAGCAGGCAGAATTCGAACGCTAGCTGCCTTTGATTTATAGTAAGCATATTGCATGAAAGAATAACAAAGAACGCATTCTGTACAGGAAATGACTCTTGGGTTCTGTCAACAAATAATCTATGTCTACTATATTTTGTAGCTTAAATAGATTCTGACGGTCGTTAAGCCTTCTCTGTTGGAAAATTCTCATTAAAAAGTAAGCAATTCTTTTGGCTAATGCAGACTCTTCGTTTTCGTAGTACGAAAACAAAGACCCTTCATTAAAAGTAGAAAATTATTTGAAACTACGATTGTAGAGGTACCCAGAGCACTAGTAATTGTTATTTCAGCTTTATAGTTAGCATTGGTTTTATAGTTAGCATTGGTTTTATAGTTAGCATTGCATGACAGAATAACAATGAACGCATTCTGTACAGGAAATGACTCTGGATTCTGCCAATAAATAATCTCTTTCTACTGTATTTCGTAGCGTAAATAGATTCCGACCATCGCCAAGCCTTCTCTACTGGAAAATTCTCGTTAGAAAGCAATTCTTTTGGCTAATGCAGGGTCTTCGTTTTTGTAGTACGAAAACGAAGACCCTTTATTAAAAGCCTAAATAAAGCGTGCTTAACCTTAGTCAGAGGCCCTAAAATATTCTGATCACTCCTTTGATGGGGATGTCTGTCCAAACTTGGACTCATTGCATAGAAAAACAAATCCAAGAGCCGAAAGCAGTGGTGGCTGAAGAAAGAACAATAAAAACCACACTCAAACTGTCTTAACATATCAAAAGCTTAAATAACACTTACTAGTGCTCAGTCAGTACGTCTACAATTGTACTTTCAAAGGATTTTCTGCTTTTAATAAAGGGTCTTTGTTTTCGTAGTATGAAAACGAAGACCCTGCAATAGCCAAAAGAATTGCTTACTTTTTAACGAGAATTTTCCAGCAGAAAATCTATTTTAGCTACGAAATACAGTAGACATAGATTATTTATTGACAGAACCCAAGAGTCATTTTCTGTACAGAAGGCATTCTTTGTTATTCTGTCACGCAATGCTAACTATAAATCAAAGGCAGCTAGCGTTCGAATTCTGCCTGCTGTTCCAGAGTAATATGTGTGGTAAGTATACCTGAGGAAACCCTTGAGGATATCAACACCCAATTGGCTCGCATAGCAAAACAGAACAGACAAGATGAGCCAGTAGTACTGGCAGTATAGTAATGGCAGTCGTTTTCGCAGTACGAAAACGAAGACCGGGTCTTAGGTCTTTGTTTTCAAGGGTCTTCGTTTTTGAGGGTCTTCATTTTCGTAACACCCAAAATTTTTCACAGAGCAGTACTATCCATCCGGGTTTTTTCTGCGGACGGGCACTATGGGCTGTTAGTGTCTCTTCAAAGACCAACACTATCACATCATGTGATCAATTTAAACCAATAAGAATCTGAGAAAATTTAGTGATGAACTATGGACAGGACATAGGACAGGGTTTGGGCATGTAGAATCAGGTACTGTGACGGTGGATCCAACATTTTTGTGTGTGTTTCAAAAGAGTACAACCAAACAAAAGACTTGAAAACCTAAACACAATGGCTGTTGCATGTACATGTATGGCAATTAATTGTTTCCTCATAGACACAGGAATTTACGGGTGATTCATTACGAAAAGAAGTGAACATTTTCAAAAGTGACAAAGTTCTAGTTTTAAAGGAAGGAGAGGGCCCTGAGAATGAAGTTGCAGAAGTTCCACCAAGGTTTTTTTATGTATAGATAGAAAACATCTAACATGCAGTACTAGATACATGACTTTTGTTTCCTTGAAAGGACATAACCAACTTGCAATTTGGTCTTCTTCAAAATCGTGAAAGTGTTTATAGAGGACTTAAAAAGGCACATGGATACATCAACCCAAAGGTAACTGATTATAGGCTGTAACTTAAAGGAAATTTTCAAACAAAACACTTGTTTCTGTCGCATGAAGTTATTAGATAAGCAGCATTGATGATGATGATGACTTTATTGAAACTCGGATGAAAATGAGGCTTGTTAGGCCTCTAGCAATAGAGATGCTAATATACCAAGAAAAATATATGAATATAAATTTCAGAGTTTAAGAATAATATAAGCCTAAATGTAAATGATGATATAATGATGCCTGATAGAAAATTACAAATTACTTAGTTTCCTGAAAGGGCCAAATTCGGCTATAAATCTTAGCTTATTAGGTAATGTATTCCAAGCCTTAGCAGCAATGTAAGAAGTCGACTTAAGGCCGTAGGTTGTGGTCTTAGCTACAGGTAAAACAAGTTTGTTTTTGCCCCTAAGATTTTTCTTATTGCTTCTCCTTCAGTCCTTAAAGTGCCACTACGACGAAAATTTTTGTCTCTGGTTTCCACATTTTTTAGCGCCAATCAAGTTAATATGGTTAGAATTTTACTATGTGATAGTTTTTAGGTCGATGGAAGCGAAATACGCCTTGATATAGCTGGCCGAAATTCACGAAAAACCCGTCCGCCATTACTCAGCTCGCAACCGAGAGCCAGTGACTGAACTGAGAAGCGGTTTTACGCATGAGCTGGCCTGTGACGTCATATGCGCACTTTCGCATCGTGCTTCGTGTGTTGTGAGAGATTCGATAGTGGAAATTCTAGACGTTTTATAAGATGTATTCTTCCTCAAATTCTTCTTCCAATTGGCATACAAATTTAGCCACGTTTTTTAGGTCGAGCTGCGCATATGACGTCACTTCTGAAAGGCTCCAACTAGTGCCAACTCTTTTTGCCACACGCGGCCATTTTTGAATTGAGTAGTGGCGGGGGACCAAAAACAAAAAACAAGGTTGAAATAATCATACTTCCCGTGAGTATTTTGCGATTAAACTTGGCATGGTAAGTGTTTCTTACTTCTAGTTTCCAGAAGTGTAAAGAATAGGCAATGCGAAATTTTGATCCTAGTGGCACTTTAATAGGATGTATGTCAGCTTATTGCAAATTTCCTTTCTAACATCTCTTCATTTTCAGAGACAGCTTATGTGTCTAATGTGCAGAAAGACTGTTTGCAACTAAGGTGTCTTAGTGCCCAACACAATCACTTAGACTAGGGTTGTTATAGTTGGGGATTTTTGTTTCATACGGTAATCTAGTATACTGACCCCTAGACAACCAATCAAAAACATGAGAATATTTATGACTTGCATTGCCATTTTCTATCAAAAATTAAACATGCACTGAGAACATATCAACTGATATACTTTTAACACTCATTGTAATGGGTGATTAATTGATAATTTTTATGTGAAGATGATTCCTCAGTATTGCTTATCCTGTACATAATGAGCATAAAAATCACATAATCATATTCAGCAAGTTGTTCCATACACTCAAGACTATCTACCTATGGAGTTTTTTCAAGTGTTATTGTAAAGATACAATGTATATATGAAATTCATATATTTTGAACTGCGGTATTAGATATGCTTGATGCACAATCCTCGCAGTAGAGAGTGCTATTTATGTAATAGCAAAAAATCAGACCTGAAAAAAATCAGGCCTGTATGGGATTCAAACCAGTGACCTCTGCAATACTAGTGCAGCGCTCTACCAATTGAGCTGACAAGCCAACTGAGAGCAGGCCGTTAAGTTGATTCGTAATAAACCCGTGAAGATAAATCAGATACAATGTATATATGAAGTTTATATATTTTGAACTGCGGTATTAGATACGTATGATGCACGATCCTCGCAGTAGAGAGCACTATTTATGCAATAGCAAAAAATCAGACCTGAAAAAAATCAGGCCTGTACGGGATTCGAACCACTGACCTCTGCAATACTAGTGCAGCGCTCTACCAATTGAGCTGACAAGCCAACTGGGAGCAGGCCATTAAGTTGATTCGTAATAAATCCGTGATGATAAATTGGGCCCTGGGGCTTGTTTCTTGAAAGTTGCTGTAACTTTCATGCCTGTCAAGCCATGCATGTTTTAAAATCAAAATTTCAAGGATAGGCAAGCAGACTCTGGCACCCAAACTGGTCTTTTTTGTTTCTTTAGCTGAAAGTTTATTGTATCATTTTCAAAACTTTGGAAATCCCTATCTTTAATGAAAACAGAACAGCCTTATGGGCCTGTTAAGTTACCGGGACTTTCAAGAAACAGGCTCCAGGTCTCTAACCTTGTTATTGATTACAGTACCATTGTGCACACTAGTTACAGAGCCTAATTCATTATGTTTTTTTTCCTTTATTTTCCTTTGCTTCATGGAAAGGCTAATATACCAGTCAGAGTATATTATGCTTATTATTATTATTATTATTATGCTATTAGGCATGTACCAGAGTTCACCTCATTCAAATACGGGCTGGTACAATTTTGAACGAAACAGTCACTTTGGAAACAATGGATAAAGAATCGTTAAATATGCCACTGAACTGTAGAGAAAGCCTTCTCTTATCTGCAACACCAGTTCAATTACAACTTAAGACTGCTGATGATGAAGTTGATGGAGTGGCAATTGTAAAATGCAAAGGTGGCGAATTTACCTGTGAAGGACTGATTTCAAGTGAGTGATGAGCATTATATATGACTGTACATGTTTTACAGCTTTATGCATGACAAGGACAATAACAAAGGAATAAGGCTGGATATTTTTAAATTTTTCCTCTTTCTTTTGTTTGTGACAATACCTGGAAAGTGCAGATATACTCACAATATTGTAATGGATGTAAATGTTTTTGACCGCATAAATGATAATTACTTATTAAATACCCACTTCTGTCATAAAAGATATGTGCCAATTCAGCCTAACTTAGTTGTGAAACTAGAGCTTGAATTAGATACTGAGAAAAAATACTTCAGACTTCATCAGGATTCAAAATTATGACCCCTGTGAAATTACTGGACATGTATTACTTTATTCAATCAAGCCATCAATTCAGTGGCAGTTGGTCATTCCATAAGACTTGCTTAATATCAAGAGTGTGGTGTATGCGCATGCCCACATGCTATTGCTTTATTCACGCTTCATTTGCTGCAGCTGTCAGTTCATGTAGTTGGTGTTCATTGTAGGGAGAGTTGAAAAGACTGACCCCACTCCGCAGACTACCCTATGGACTACTCTGCAAACTATCCAAAAGACTACTCCACAGACCACCCCACTGACTACTCCGCAGACTGCCTCCATGGACTACCTGAAATAATCAATCAAATTTAGTTTTATGGGGGAAGAGACACAAGCCTTAACCTGCTCAACCTGCACGATTAAAACAGCTATCCACCATTTTCGTTTCGCCGACTTCCTCGACCCAGTCTTTCTTTCATGTTTGCCCCATTCTTCATCAGCCACCAGTCTAAACAATGTTTCCACAATTACTTGCCATGGATAACTTACAAAATGATTACAAACATTTCAAACTAAAAAGGGCAAATTTTGCATTCATTTGTAATACAAATCAGCCAAGAATATCATAAAGGAAATTTAGTTCACCTGTCTGTAGTCCTCTCATTTTGCAGGGCGTCAATTGTAAGGAAGATTCAAAAGAGCTACTTTTTAGCAAATGTTAATGTCGATGGCAAACACTTGAGGCAGATTGGGAAGATTAATATTCCACAGCACTTAACTGATCGTTCATTGTGGAAACTGTCTAGACTGATGGCCGATAAGGAATGGGGCAAATATGAAAAAAAAAAAAACTGGGTAGAGGAAGACGGTGAAAAGAAAATGGCAGCTGTTTTGATCGTGCAGGCTGGCACACAGGTTGAGCAGGTAGGCTTGTCTCTTCCCCTGTAAAAGTAAATTTGGTTGATTATTTAGGGTAGTCTGTGGGGGTAGTCTGCAGGGTAGTCCGCAGAGTAATCCGTGGGGTAGTCCGCAGAGTAGTCTGTTAGGTAGTCCACGGAGTAGTGTGTAGGGTAGTCCACAAAGTAGTCCGTAGGGTAGTCCATGGAGTGGGGGTCAGTCTTTTCAACTCTCCCATTCATTGTAGTTGTTAGCTGGTGTAATTAAAGAACTGTTCAGCTGTTTACCGCCTGAATTTGTGGTAGGTAACCAAGAGTAATTGACCAAATGAATGTAATTGATCACTTTTACTTTATTTTGACTAAGACTGATAGCCAGTGTTAAAAGAAAGGAATTCCTCAATTTTATTATGTTCTTATCAAATTGATTCTTATTAACTGTAAGTCTTCATGACTCATAGGAAATTTTATGGCCAATATTGTAGCAGAATTAAAGGATCTAAATGATCTGCAGTATTAATTCTTTATCTTTGTTAAAAAGAAATGACTCCCATAAGTGACCAAAGTAGTATCAGGTCAGCGGTTATATTTAGCGCATGCCTATCCAAATAAAGTGTGCTTATTTCCATCCGCCATCTTGGGTGTATGTTGTGTCTTTTGATCCAGATAACACTTCAACCAAGACTGAGTTTCTCCCTACAATATCAATACCATATCAATCAAACAGGTGATGAGAATAAAAGGAAAATATCAATAAGGGGATTATCAGTGGATTCAATACCAAATTCTCCTAACAAACATCATAAGAAATGTATAGCAGACAGTAAGGAGAATTACTAATAAGAACTTGGGAGTGAAAGGGTAAAGTGTGCTGCACTAAGTGTTAAAATTTACCTTTTCACTTGAAGTGTGATGACTGATATGAAGCATTTAAAAAGTCACAAATAATAATAAAACACTTTAATTTGTCTGCATTGTATTTGGTAAATACCCTATTTGATAAGAAATTTTTTTAGTTAGTCCTATTTTCAGAATCTTTTGAGAAAATTAGTATTGTCACATACTTAGTGCACATTGTCTTCTTGTACTTCTTTTCAGGATACAAACCCTATATCATATCTAGGGATGATGAACCTGTAGAGATACAGAATGGATATGGCGAGATGATTCCAGTTTCGAGACATGGGCGTGTCTTGTTTGACACTGGCAATGAGGCAGCCACTGGTATATCCAGAAAGCTTCTGTTGAAGTTGAAGCTGAAACCTGATCCCACCAAAAAAGAGGTGGTTGAATTGGCAGGAGGAAGATCAGACCAGTTTGAAACTGCAGAAATTGAGCTCATAATTCGAGGACACCATTTTAAAGTCAATGCATTAGTTGGTGCCCCAGCTAAGGATACTGATCTTCTTGTCGGATATGAGGATGTAATAAAGACACTGTATGGCTTAGGGTATACTATAGGTATATAAGAATTTCCTAATGATGTTTACCCTTTGCAGCAAACTCCCAATCAGTAGAATTCACTTTGAATTCAAGATGGCGGGCACGCCACTGAGAGCTCCGTGTCTTGCTCTCCTTATTGCTCTTCTACTGTATTTTAAGCTTTTCAAAGTCGACATCCTACATTCTATAACACCTATTCAAGTCAACGTTTCATCCTTACCGGCCTTGATCACCTCTACAAAGCCTAAATGCTTATTTAATCCCACGTGCACTCGTTTCTTCACAACACGAATCAGCTACTATCCACAATCTACTTCAACATTCCAACTCAACAACCTGGTATTTAGTGGGGACATCTCGCCTAACCCAGGTCCTGCTTACAACTCTACTCGTATTAACAACTCTGATGGTCTCAATATCCTGTACATTAACGCAAGAAGTTTAAAGGCCTTTGTTGCAAGTAGTGATAATGGCGGCACCAAAGTATGCAAGATCCAGCTCCTACAACAACTTGTGCTTAGCAGCTCCTACGACGTGGTCTGCGTGTGTGAAACTTGGTTGAATGACTCCATCCTAAGCAGTGAAATTCTTCCAGGCTATACAATCTATCGCCGTGATCGCTTAATTCGAACTGGTGGAGGTGTTCTAGTTGCTGTAAAGGACAATATTAGATCAACTCGTCACGCTGAACTCGAACCGGAAAATACTGAACTTATTGTGATCGAACTTATTATACCAAGCAGCAAGTCCGTCCTTCTCTACACCTTCTATCGCCCTCCAAATTCAGCACCTGACGTTCTTCTCCAGCTTTTGCGCTCTTTGGAATTGAATTTTCTAATTGCAATCATCATTTCATCAGTAAATCTGACAAAATGCAGGGCAACCATTTTGAATTTAGCACGACTGCTATAATCACTTCGTGTGAAGTTATTAAGGTGGCTCGTACCAGTTTCCTCGCGCGGGGAACAGGTCACTCTTGCGTGACGCGCGCGAAAGAAACGTGCGAGAGAAGCGCGAGATCAAAAGATGAAAATTCAAAACAAAGATGGCGGCGCGTGGAATTTTTGCTAGCGACTAAATACAGGAATAGCTCCGACCTGTAACTGGATGATAAAAATAGTAAAAGTTTGTAAAAGTTAATAAGTTACATCTTAACTCCTTGCAAGTGAGTATTGTTTAACCGCGTGTCTCCAAGCGGAACAGGGAAATATCAATGCGACTGAAAACTCCGATGTGTCAAACAAGAGATGGTTACTTACATAACGAAGGGACGACCTTTCTAGTTCAGCGATATTCCGGAGAGGACAAAGTCATCTGCTGACTCGCTCCGCTGACTAAACTCATTTAGTCAGTGCAGACTCAGTTCAGGTGGACGATTAGAGACTGGAGCCATTCCTGTATTTCACCGCTGGCAGGAATGGCTCCGACTCATACGTTTATTAATTTTCTTTTTTTTTTCTTTTTGGCGAAATAAATTTTAAACTGAAATAAAATCGAAAGAGCTTTTTATTAAGTTCTTCTTAAGTTGAACATTACAATATTTGTGAATGGAGCCCTCATAAATTAATACAAGGCCATGTGATGTCTAAAGTTTAATGCAGCAACTGCATGTCGCGTTTCGAAAATCACGCAATGTTACGTGACGCTCCGACCGATATTTTTAAGTTACAGTATGCTTTGCTGGAGAAATGTGGCTTGGCCGCAATCGAGGGAGTTTTCTTCGTAGAACATTGACTGGCAAGAGTACCATATCACCCCAATCATTAATTATGCATTCAGACTAGTAGACTTTGTTTTAAAAGTTTTGTCGTGAAAGACAAAGAAATGGAATGCATAATTAATGCATGGGTTTACATGGTACTCTTTCCCCATTGACTTTCTGGGAAAATTGTTCACATGAAAGACAAATCCATTCATCGGGCTCCTCGCTATTTTTGCACAACACCGAAAGGAAGAAAGTCGCGGATTACTTTAATTTCGCTTGGCAATTTTTAACAACTCTACCTGAAAAAAGGAAATACTCACGTGCAAGAAGTTGAGCTATAACTTATTAACTTTTACTATTTTTATCATCCAATTACAGGTCGGAGCCATTCCTGTATTTAGTCGCTGCAATTGGAGCGACTAAATACAGGAATGGCTCCGGTCTCTGATCGTTCGCCTGAACTGAGCCCAGACTGACCAACTGAATTTAGTCAGAGGAATTTGTCAGCGGATAACTTAGTCATCGCCGGATCACTGTTGAACTACCTCGCAGAACAAGAAAGGCCCTCCCCTCGTTATGTAACCATTTCTTGTTTGACACATCGGTGTTTTCGCTCGCATTATTATTTCACTGTTCCGCTTGGAGACACACGGTTAAACAATACTCACGTGCAGGGAGTTAAGATGTAACTTATTAACTATTACTATTTTTATCATCCAATTACAGGTCGGAGCCATTCCTGTATTTAGTCGCTAGTGGAATTTTTTCTACTTTTGTGAGTTTACCTAAGAGCATGTATTTGATGTGTTGAGCGGCCACTATGAATGCAGGAGATAGAAACTAAGATAACGAAGACGATTTTCGGAGAAGTAAATGTTGCTCCATTTCACATTTAAATGAAATATTCAACCGATATGAAATCTTGCGATGGCGAAAAAGGAAGAACTCAAGTGAAGGATAATCTACCTGAAGTGGAAGAAGACTTTGAAACTTAAAAGAAAATAATATGATATAGCCAGAAGTCATGTGTAGGATTTTTAAGATAGCTCGGGAGGCTGTCTTTGACGGCTTTTTAATGATTTTCTTAGCAGTAAGCGTCTGTAAACATCAGATCGTAGGTGCTCGCGCGAGCACACGCAATTGTCAGCGGTAGCTAAAACAGATCATGAGCAAATGTCGATCTTATAGAATCCAAATTTTTAAAACGCGCGTGGAAATTGCTAAACTCACGAAAGCTATTGCATGCAAACAAGTCCGGTGACCCCATCCTTTTATTGTTCCAATATGATAATAACGTCGAAAGGAATCATCAGAAAAAAAAACTAGAAAATTCTACGGAAGGAAATTTGTGATGTGTGAAAATTGTCCTTTTTGTAGATTTTCCGAAATTCCGCTCCGTAGAATTTTTTAAAAATCTTTGTTCATTTTCCTTTTCAAGTGCCAAAGGCAATCACTGAAAAAAATCAGGGGGTCACCGGGTTAGTTTTCGAATTATTTGAGCCACAAGCTAAAAAATGCGTTTGAATAAGCATATGAAAGCGTTGCCATGGAAACTACTAGGGACGAAATGACACTTATTTTTGGATAACCAATGATTACGTAATTCAACCCCGTAAAAGTGTTCAACTGGCCTTGGTCAGTCTTTCTGTTGTATTCTTTCAAAGTTACAAACCATCAAAAAGATGAAAACCGGTACGAGCCACATTAAAGCAAGATATGAAGCAACCCTCAACCAACAGAGCATGCAGATCTCTTTAAGCATTGCCACAAATTATACTTATGTCGTATATCAAAAATACAGTAGCTGCCTTTGGAGTCAATATGATGTGGTGGATTGAGAGTTTTAGAACATCCGTCTATTACCTGAGATATACT